>NC_046658.1:31288302-31293060 GCF_010883055.1 Belonocnema kinseyi
TGGCATAAACCCACTTTGGACTTCCCAAATCTTTGCTTCTGTTATTTTCATTACCCTACGAATAAGTATTTTTGAATATATTTTACTTACGGTGCTTAATAACATAAATTTATCAATTCGCAGAGTCTATGTGGTATGCACGCGCCACCGTATTTAATCATTTCAGCGTTAATACCGTCTACCCCGGCAGCCTTACCGTTTTTCAAGTTCTTAATTATATCCCTAACCTCAGTGACACAGGCTTTCTCAGTTGAGTTTTCCATCGATGTATAATTGATCAAATACCGTAAATTACCAAAAATTTTCAGAAATTTATGGACATTTTTTATTTGAATTTTGGGATATTTATTTTAAGTTACTATAAATTACCTATAATGTTACCATAATTGACCGAAAACTTCCGCAAGTTTATAGACATTTTTTAATTGATTTTGGTTAATTTAACTTAAGCTATCATAAATTACCTGTAATATTAACATATATTATAAAAAAAAATTTCATAAATTTTCAAAAACTTAAAAAAATGTTAAAAAATTAATTTTTGATAATTCATAATAAGTTATTATCTTTACCTGTAAAATTTACATAAACAAGCGAAAATGTACATAAGTTTCGGAAATTCATAGGCATTTTTTAATTGAATTTTGGGGAATATACCTTAAATTATCAGCAATTACCAAAAAATTTCATGAAGATCTGGAAGTTTATAAAAATGTTTAAAATGGAATTTTAGGTAATTTATGGTAGCCCTACCGATAGAAATCTCTGAATTTTCTCTCGCGAAATAGCCTGGCCCATTTGAGACTATAAGCAGTGTCGATTTTAAACAATTTAGTCTGAGAGATAGTGTGAGATAGTGTGAGAGGCGGGCAGTTATTTACAGTAGTTGGTCGTCACTAATCCGACTCTCCCTTTTTAAATTTCTCTTCAAATTGTTAACACTTTTTTTAAATTTAATGAATTTTCTCATTACACTTATTTATAATTATAACTTATATGCTAAGACACCATTTTCTAGTTGAATTAAAAATTTTTGTCTTTTTTGGCGTATCTCATTCCATGTACGAAAAACGTCGTATTAATTCCAATTTTAAGCATTTAAAAAAAAGTTAGATATCTGAAATCATCGAAACCCGTAGATTCCGAATTATTATGTTTTAGGCTGTTAACTATGAAATTTAAAAAAATCTACTTTTAAATTTTAATCCGAAAGCTTAACAAAGGACCCTTGAGTGTCGGCTACTCTATTGATATAGCCCCTCTGCTTGTTATTTATGATCGAATTCATATTTCAATTTCAGCCTCTCTCCTTTTTATTTATGATCGTATTTCTATTTCAATTTCGGAAAGGACATTTTAAAGCCTTTAAAGCATGTAAAAGAACTACCTGGACCTTTGAATATATCTTACTGAATGCCTGCGGAGAATTTCTCTGAGCTTCTCTGACATAGGAAACACTGGACTAGGCATGCCATCCTAACCTGGGCCATCGGGGTTGAATCCACGGGAGGAGGGAGAATTTCATGAGTGGGGAGAGCCGCCATCTTACGATGTGCCATTTGATTATGCGCACGAGCATTTTTGCCGACAAACTGTGCATGAAAATATAAACATGTGGGCGCTGCCATGTTTGTCGCGGGACATCAAAAGGTGGCGGACCTCCTCCCTTATTGCATCACCCCCGCAATGGCATGCCTGGTCCCTTGTTTCCTATGTCCATGAAAGAAAAGTACCCTCTATCACTTTCACTCTTATTATTTTTCTGTTGGCTGACGGCCAGTCGACAGGCGTGTAAATGCACCATTAAGTTGAAAATCTGAACATTTGTTTTGACAGATATAACAATTATCGCTGTAACGGTAGTTTTCCTAATCTTAATTAATGCAGTATCATACAATCTTTTCTTTTCTCTACTTAACTCTTAATATTTATATACGTAACATACATTTATGTTTTCAATACGAATATAAATTGGGCATGGCACATACATAATAATTTTCGGACACATATTATGGAAATTGTTTTTGTTAGCACAGCAGATTCTTCGTCAATTACTTGTTCTATTATTTTCAACATTTTGTACTCATCCCTGAAAGCATTTACTGATCGCAATTTCTGAACAATACTGTACTCCATTTGAGTATTTCTATCAACAATGAAATAATTAAATTTCGCGTATGAATTGTCGCTTAACATAGCAACAATTCCTTTGACCATGTTTGCATATAAAACTGCACTTTCGGGCGTGAGGTTTAAATTTGTCTATCCATAAACTACTTATCATTGAAGGTGAACTAAAGTATCGAATTTCAGGAAGTTGAAGAAATTTTTGAACCATCTTAATACCAATGGTACTACAGAATTGTCTCACATTGAAGGAAAGAGTTACACTTTTTTTTAACATTATCATACTCTACTGCAGACTTATTCGACGACATATTTGATGGTGAATGCCCTTAGCAGAATGAATCCCTCTCAATAATTGCTCATTTCCTGATTCAAAAGCAAATGCGATATGGTCCCACAATGGTCCCCAATCGGAGACACTTTTCAATAAGTGCAAAAGTAAATGGTCGTTAAACGTCATAGCTACTTTTGAATACAGCTTTTCGGTGTCAGCTACAAATTTGTGTAGTAATTGATCAGCGCGATTTAATTTACGACTTTCAATCTGTTCTTGTGACAAAATATATAAAGCTTCCACAAAAAGAGCCCAATGCATCAAAAATCGTGTGGCAGTATATAGAGAAGAATCGGTATGCTGCAATATAATGTCCAGTTTTCCCACTCCCTAGCTTTCTAAAATTCTTTTTCTGAAAAAGACCGAGTTAATCTGTCTACTTGATGGGAACACTTTATATTGGCCAAAAGCGTATCAATTTCCGGTATCAACCCCCCGAGACATTAACCCTACTTTTTCTTTGGTTCCAAACAATGATTTGGCGATCTGTTTGGCTATCCCGGTACAGGCGTGCATACTATCTGTCACACAACCGCAAATTAAATCAAATTTGTCTAAATCGATTAAATGTGATCGCGACTTTACGCCTAAGACTGGATTTTTTGGGTTTGCTTTTTCAGCATGTTGAACCCTACCGAAATGAATCTTTGAGTATATACTAAAAATTCTTTAGGTCAAAGAAGCTCAGAGAAATTCTCCGCGGGCACTCAGGTAGATATTTTAAAGGTCCAAGAAGCTCGTTTAAATGGTCTGAAGGCTTTAAAATATCCTTTCCGAAATTGAAATAAGAATACGATCATAAATAACAAGCAGAGAGGCTCTCTCAATAGAGTAGTCGACACTCAAGGGTCCTTTGTTAAGCTTTAGGATTAAAATTTAGAAGTCGATTTTTTTCAATTTCATAGTAAATAGCCTTAAACATAATAATTCGGAATCTACCGGTTTCGATGACTTCAGATATCTAACTCTTTTTTTTTAATGCTTAAAATTGGAATTAATAGAACCTTTCTCGTAAATGGAATGAGATACGCTAAATAAGACAACATTTTTGAATTCAACTAAAAAATTTTATATCAGTATATAAGTTATAATTATAAGTAAGTATAATGAGAAAATTCATCAATTAAAAAAAAGTGTTAATAATTTTAAGAGACGTTTAAACAGGGAGAGCGGATTAGCCACGACCAACTACAGTAAATAACGCTGCCCGCCCGGTACGTGACGAATACAAAAGGAACATTATATTACCGTCGCACCACTCTTAAAACGACCACTAAAAGGACCTTGAAAAGGACTCAAATCTCTCAAACAATCTCCGAGACTATTTTGTTTCAAATCGACTTTGTTTATAGACTCAAATGAGCCAAGCTATTTCGCTAAAGAAAACTTAGAGATTTCTTTCGGTAGGGAATGCATGATTACCACTGTGAGTTCGTGTGTAAGCCGAAAATGCACGATTCGGCTTCGGTTTTATGCTGTACGATGAATGCCGATCTGAAAGCTTCGGAAGACTTCGGTGGTCTTCTATTTATAACTCTATCCCCATTTGAAAGAATTGGAATAAATTGGCAAATTTAATGTTTCGCGTGATTCTTCATTTCATGCATAAATCGATTTTGAGGTTATGTCTTTCAAGTGTATATTAAGTATGAATATTATTACTATTATGTAAATTATTAATGATAATATCATAATTATAAAATATAACATTAATTTTAATTAATAGTTGACTGACTTTTAATAGAAATAGTTAAACTTTCAACTAAAACAATTCTTTTTGGCTTTAAATTGTTGAAATTAATTGACACTTTCTTGGAATGTTTTAAAACATCCTAAAAAAAGTTGAAATCCTTTAAAATCTGTTGAAATTTTTCAAAGCTCTTGAAAATTCATTGCATATTTAAAAATACCCTGAAATATATCAAATCCTTTAAAATTTTATATTAAATTACTGTAATCAAGTGAAAATTCTTTGGCATCTTTTAAAAATTCCTCAAATATTTAAAAACCTTACAAATCTTTTGAAATCTCTTGAAAGTTTTTAAAGCTCTTAAAAATATCTTGAAATTTTAAAAAAAAACCCCATGAAATATTTCAAATCCTTTAAAAGTTCATAATAAATTATTAAAATCATTTTAAAATTCCTTGAAATCTAGTACAATATCCTAAAATATTTCAAATCCTTTAATATCTCATATTAAATAACTGTAATCAATAGAGAGTCACAATGCATTAAAAATATCAGTTGATAGAAACATGGCGCCCCCTACTCGCCCGTATACCCGTGATGGCCATTT
>NC_046658.1:31293160-31294487 GCF_010883055.1 Belonocnema kinseyi
GGTGGACAGGCTGGGGCTTACATACATGGCTAGTTGAATGCTACCCGAATTGCACAACAGCAGAGGGGAGGCCATTATACAGGGGTATTTTCATATTTTGCGCCTTTATAGTTGCATTCGGATCGTTCATTTGGCAAAGTCCGCGCATCTTCGGATGGAGTTTATGATAGTTTCCATGGTTGCGTTCGAAACTTTAAACGGTTATGTCCAGATTCACCTGTTTGTCCTAATCGCTGTCAGAAAATGTAGACAATGTCAATTTAAAGTATACGCATGTAATATTTCATTCACATTATTTGAAACATATCCTGCCTATTCATAACATATTTTTTTATGCAGTAAAAATAAGCGTTAAATACCATTCACTCTTCGCCCACTGGAAGCACAGAATATTATTACTATTTTACAGTATTTGTCACTCAGCAGCCATTCTATAATGTTATTAACACAGAAAAAAATAACGTTTACTTCTCAGATCACACGTCTCACTTCATTATTAATTAAGCACTTTTATTATTTGTAATTACTATATAACATCACCTATATTGTTTTGACACTTATAACCGTTTGAAGTTTCTAACGCAACCATGGAAACTATCATAAACTTGATCGGAAGATGCACGGACTTGACCGAATAGCCGATCCGAATGATACTTTAAAGGCGCGAAATATGAAAATACCCCTGTATAATGACTTCTCCCCTGCTATTGTGCAATTCGGGTAACATTTAACTCGCCACATATGTAAGCCCCAGCGTGTCCACCCTGTATATATCGGTTTTAAATCCACGAGTGATTCCAGGACTCGGCCGGTGTGCAAAGAAACTGCACCACCGACAATGACCGACATGAGGTAAATGAATGTGGCCCTCAACCCTTAACATGTGTGCGTCGCGTGGCCATCGTAGGTACGAGGGTAGTTTAATAAGTCCTTAGAATGAAGTATAAAAACAATTTTTTTTGGGTAAATTTTTTTTTATTTTTCAACATAATCTCCTTGGAGCTCTATACACTTGGTCAATCGCTTTTCAAGTTTTTTTAATCCTTCAGAAAAGTGCGTTTTCGGAAGTTCCTCAAAATAAGCACTTACAGGGGCAATGATGTCTTCGTTGTCTGGAAATCTCTGTCCACCGAGCCATTTTTTCAAGTTTGGAAATAAGAAAAAGACACTGGGGGCTCAATCTGGTGAATACGGTGGGTGTTCGACCAATTCGAATTTTAGTTCATCAATTTTAGCCATTGAAACGAAGCATGTGTGAACTCGGGCGTTGCCGTGATGAAAGAGAATTTTTTTCTCGCCAAATGTGGTCGTTTTTTTTAAATTTCTT
>NC_046658.1:31294587-31301752 GCF_010883055.1 Belonocnema kinseyi
ATATCTAGTCGGGAGTGGTGCTGACTGAAAACAGATGATTTGGATCGATTCGCGCGCCATCTGTTGGTCATTCTAAGGACTTATTGAACTACCCTCGTATATCACACGCACACAACCTGATATCGGCTTTAACTCAGGCAGATTTAGAATTGAGATTGTTGGTATTTTACTGTTCGATCCCGAAGCAAGCAATTTTTGACAGATACAATCTGACAGATAAATGGGTCAATTTTGTGTTTTTAACTGTCCAGTGTTTCACCTTAAAATCCGTTTGTAGATTTTGTATATTTTTGATATAATTATTATCCATAGCTGGTTCAATTTAATGCCAGAGTAAGCAAATCTGCAAATACCTCAAGAAATTGTAGGTTATGTTTCTATGTTTATTTCGAACAGCTAGTTCGATCTTTTAGATCTTTTAGGTTTTAAATTAAAAACAGTTAAACTCATTCAAAAAATACGAATTTTCAACGAAATACTTAAATTTTCAACTAAGAAAAAGTAATTTGAGAAACAGACAATTGAATATGTAGTAAAAAAAATTAATTAAAAAAAATAAAATTTTTCGTCAAAAGAAATGAATTTTGAACCAATTGTAAGATTACGAATCTTTTACCAATAAAATGTATTTTAAAGAAAGTAGTTCAACTTTCAACCAACAAGTTGAATTTTCAACAAAATACTTGAATTCTCAACTGAAACAGATTAGTTTTCAATAAAAAATTAATTTTTGACCAAAATACGAATTTTTAATAAAATAGTTCAATTTTTAACAAACAATGAATTTTCAACTAAGATTATGAATCTTCAACCGGAAAAATAAATTTTGAAGAAAGTAGTTCAACTTTTAAGCAATAAGTTGAATTTACAATCTAAGAAGATGAATTTTTAAAAATTTAATATTTGATATTACAAACAAACAAAATTTTGCTTTAAATTAGAAACAGTTAAATTTATTTAAAAAATAAGAATTTTCAAAGAAATATTTAAATTCTCAACTAAGAAAAATTAATTTTAAAACAAAAAATTGAATATTCAGTTAAAAAATTAATGAACTAAAAATGTTTCACTAAAAGAAATAAATTATTAACTAATTTTAGTTCAATTTTTAACGAAATAGGTAAATTTTCAGTTAAAAAATTGAGTTTTAACCCAGAATATAAATTTTCAACAAAGATTATGAATATTTAATAAATAATAAATAATTAAAAAACAGTTAAATTTACATGAAGTATACGAATTTTCAACAAAATACTAGAACCCTTAACTAAAAAAAATTAATTTTCAACTCAACAGTTTAATTTTCTGCCAAAAAAATATTTTCACAAAAAAGTATCGTTTTGAACCAAAAAGATGTATTTTCAACTAAAATTATGAATCTTTAACAAACAAAAATATATGAATTTCAAAGAAAGTAGTTCAAATTTTAACCAAATATTTAATTTTAAATAAAAAAAAGTTGCATTTTTAACCAAATAGTTAAATTATCAATGAAAAAATAAACGTTAAACAAATAAAAAAACTAATTTTTAACAAAGTAGTTTCATTTTAAGCAAAAGAGATGAATTTTCAGCTGAGATTATGAAACTTTAACCAAAACAATTAATTTTAAAGAAAATAGTTCACTTTTTAACCAATAAGTTGAAGTTTTAATCCCAATGAATTAATTTTTAAAAATAATTTAATAATTAATATTTCAACCAAAAAAGGTTTAATTTTAAATCAGAAACAGTGGAATTTATAAAAAAAATTGAAATTTTCAGTCAAATATTTGAATCCTCAACTAAAAAAGACAAATTTTCCGCCAAACAGTTGCATTTTTATAAAAAAAAAACGTGATTTTCTAACAAAAAATACATCTTCTTAATAAATCTCATGCATTTTTCAATTAAAAAGTTAAATTTTCAGCCCAGAGGATTAATTTTCTACCAAAAAGTCAAATTTTTAACACAGCAATGCCACTTATCATCATACTATATATTCTATATGCATTTAGACACTATCATTAGTTTAATTTTAAGTCGAATAATCCTCATAAAAGTCGATTAGTTTCACACCCTATAAGCACAAAATTGCCTTCATTCAATTTTCCACTCTTGGCCACAGTTTCTACATTTTTTAGCTTTTTCCATTTTCTATTGCAATTTAATCAAGTAAAAGTATTAAAAGCTTTCTCATACTTAAGAATCATAATTTATTTTAAGCTATCCTTTTTCCATTCTGGACTATTCATCAAATCCAAAGTTATTTGGATCTTTGTAATTACTTGTAATAATTATTAATTGTAAGCTGCTGACATTTTGAAAATATTTTATAGATGTATATTTTTCCGGTCAAATTAAAAATCGAGTTTTTCATTTCAAAGATGAAAGCTTCTGTCGAAAATGGAATAATTTTCAAGAAAATAGTTGAATTTTTAAACGAAAAAGATTAATTCTGATTGCGAAATTTAATAGTAAAAATTTTCAAATTAAAAATCGAGTTTTTCATTTCAAAGATGAAAGCTTCTGTCGAAAATGCAATAATGTTCAACAAAATAGTTGAATTTTTAAACGAAAGAGATTAATTCTGATTGCGAAATTTAATAGTAAAAATTTTCAAATTAAAAATCGAGGTTTTAATTTAACCGATGAAAGTTTCTCTCGAAAATGCAATAATGTTCAACAAAATAGTTGAATTTTTAAACGAAAGAGATTAATTCTGAACACGGAATTTAATAGTAAAAATTTCCAAATTAAAAATCGAGTTTTTAATTTAACCGATGAAAGTTTCTGTCGAAATGGGAATAATGTTCAACAAAATAGTTGAATTTTTAAACGAAAGAGATTAATTCTGATTGCGGAATTTAATAGTAAAAATTCTCAAATTAGAAATCGAGTTCTTCATTTCAAAGATGAAAGCTTCTCTCGAAAATGCAATAATGTTCAACAAAATAGTTGAATGTTTAAACGAAAGAGATTAATTCTGAACGCGGAATTTAATAGTAAAAATTTTCAAATTAAAAATCGAATTTTTAATTTAACCGATGAAAGTTTCTGTCGAAATTGGAATAATGTTTAACAAAACAGTTGAATTTTTAAACGAAAGAGATTAATTCTGATTGCGAAATTTAATAGTAAGAATTTTCAAATTAAAAATCGAGTTTTTTATTTAACCGATGAAAGTTTCTGTCAAAATTGGATTAAAGTGCAATAAAGTAGTTGAATTTTTAAACGAAAGAGATTAATTCTGATCGCGGAATTTAATCAAAAAAATTTCAGATTAAAATGCGAACTTTTAATCTTAAAGATCGAACTAGCTGTTCGAAATAAACGAGTGTTCATCAATATAGTTGATTTTGTTACCCCAAAAAAGATGACGTTTTAGGAAAATGTAGGCTATAGTTCCCGATTTTCCCAGTCAGTGACCACCCGACTTGAAGTTGTACATTTCTTTATTTTTTTGTGACTTACAATATGTGGTTGACTTTTTTTTAAGTCAAATATTTAGGGGTTGATGTTGATAATCCAATGATTTTTCGATCGCACCTGGTGTGATAATACTGAAAAAAAGAACCTGAAAACAATGATGAGGAGAGTGGAGCTGAAAGGTAAACATAGAAACATAACCTACAATTTCTTGAGGTATTTGCAGATTTGCTTACTCTGGCATTAAATTGAACCAGCTATAGATAATAATTATAGCACAAATATACAAAATCTACAAACGGATTTTAAGGTGAAACACTGGACAGTTAAAAACACACAAAATTGGCCCATTTATCTGTCAGATTGTATCTATCAAAAATTGCTTGCTTCGGGATCGAACAGTAAAATACCAACAATCTTACTTCTAAATCTGCCTGAGTTAAAGCCAATATCAGGTTGTGTGTGTGTGATATACCTACGATGGCCACACGACGCACACATGTTAAGGGTTGAGGGCCACTTTCATTACCTCACTTCAGATTGAAATTTATAAAACTTCATGCTTTAGAAACTTTGGGCTTTACAAAATTCTGATTATAAAATGTCAGAAATTAAAAATTTCTGCGGTGGTGTGGAAAATATACATACACATTATTGTATACAATTATAAATTTATAAACTTTTTTTAACATACTTTTAAATTTCGAAAGCTTTCAATTTATTTATAATTTCTAATTTTTTTAATAAATAACCTTCCAAGTGTAAAATTCCAAAGTTAAAGACTTGCATCCCATGAAATTGAAAATTATTCTGATTTAATAGTTGAACTTTTTTGAACATTCCATTTTGAATGCTTTAATCAGCTTTGAATTTTATTGATCCCATTTTCATAACTCTAATCTACAAACATTTCAATATTTAACGTTTTAAAATTTTTCTGTTTTCTACATTTCAATCTCAAGTTTTAAAAAATTTAAAGAGATTTCAAAAGATTCTAAATATTTGAGGTTATTTTAAATGATATGAGATTTTTATAGATTTAATATATTTTTTATTAGTTTATTATTTTTAAATAGTTAAATTTTTAAACAAAAAGTTAAATGTTCATCCAAAAAGCTGAATTGTATACTAAAAAAGGCATGTTTAATAAAATACATGAACTTCGCACTAAAGAAATTTATTTTCCATCAAGTCTAATTTTTTATCAAAAAAATAACATTCAATCATAGTTAAATTTTCGACAAAAAAGATTAATTTTCTTGTAGTTAACCAAAATTCATTTTCAAACAAAAAATATTTCTACAAAATAGTTAAATTTTCAGAAAACAAATTTTTTCAACTAAATTGATAAATCATGAACCAAACACAAACTAAATTTTTAACAAAGCTGTTCCACTTTCAGCCCAAAAAGTTGAAAAAAATAGTTAAAATTATTTGAAATTGCTTTGAATTATTTAAATTATTTGAAAATTCCTTGGAATGTTTTAAAACATCCTAAAATATTGTAAATCCTTTAAAATTGTTTGAAATCCCTCGACATCTTTTAAATAAGTTAGAAAGTTATAAGTTAGAAAATTTTTCTGTTTTCTAAATTTCAGTCTGAAATAATTTCATTTAGAGATTGTCCAATTAAAAAACATACATTTAAATTTTGAACGAATTCAATTTATTTATGATTATTAGTTTTTCATAAATAAACTTACAAGTTTACAATTCTAAATTCGAAGACTTGAATCCTATCGAGTTGAAAATTATTCTTATTGAATAGTTGAAAATTTTTTTAAATTAAATTTTAAAAGCTTTGAATTATTATTGATTCCATTTTTAAAACTCTATTCTACAAATATTTCAATATTTAAAGTTTTGAAACTATTCTCTTTTTTAAATTTCGATCTGAAGATTTAGAAAATTTCAACAGATTTCAAAAGACTTTTAAGGATTTTAAATATTTGAGGATGTTTTAAAAGATGCCAAGGAATTTTCAATTTATTAAAAAAATTTACATGAATTTTAAAGAATTAAAAAAAAATTAGGAGGCTTATTTTTTTAAATTCCCAATTAATTTAGAAATCCTAAAAAAAGTCCTAGGCATTTCCAAAAATTTTGAAGGATTTGAAAAATTTGAGAGTATTTTAAATGTTCCAAGGAATTTTCAATTGATTACGGTGATCTAATATGACATTTAATATATTTTAGGATATTTTAATAGATTGCAAGGAATTTTTAATTTATTTCAATAATTTAGTATGAGATTGTAAAAGATTTGAAATATTTTAGAGTATTTTTAAATTTTCAAGGAACTTTCAAGATATTTCAAAATATTTTGATTTTAAATGTATGAGGATGTTTAAAAATATTTCACTGAATTTTTAATTCATTTTTATGAATCAAAGGAATTTCAAATAATTTTAATAATTATAGCAAGGTTGTTTAAAAAACTCCAAAATACCTGAAAAACGTTTAAAAGATGTAAAGATTTTTCAAAAGATTTTGAAGATTTCGAAATATTTGAGAGTATTCTAAAAGGTTCCAAGGAATTTTCAATTGATTACAGTAATTGAACCGCTGGCGACCAAAAGGGGACACGGCGGGATTCAGCCTGAGAAGTATTGTCCTGTGCGTCAATTTTAAAAATCTTTCTAATTTCAATTTTAAAGACTGATACTTGTAGAGAATTTCAAGGCGCATCTTTTTTTCCTTTTGCAAAAATGTATAGGTTTTGTAGTTTTTGAGATAATTGGTAAAAAGTGGATTTTTTGAAAACGAAAAATTCCAATCTTTTTTCACTTCAACTCGCGCTAATTTAGCCAATTTTCATCATTTCCGGATTTCCCCAATAAGAAGTACGTGTTTAAGTCTCCTGAAACTATCTAAGAAAGAAAAACGAGAACAATTTAATAAACAAAAAAGTTATTAGTTTTTTTTTGAGGCAATGCAAAAATCATGAATTTTAACCTTCAAGTGCCTCGTTTAGCGAACGACTTTTAAGCTACGGAAAGCTTTCAGTGAGAAAGTTGTTCATTAAGGTTCAAAGAATTTTTCTGGAAAGTTTTAGATCAATTGGATTAATAGTTAAAAAATTATGAATGTTTTAAAATCCAAGCAGTAATCTTGACGCTGCCCAAAAACGTGCCTGCCCGGCTACGTACGCGCTACAGCGAAGGACGTGAAGGTCAAGTCAATCTTACCAAAACAAATGCACAACAGTAACTTTTTTGTCATCTTCTATGAAATTCTACAAAGAAAGCATAGAATCAGCGAAGTGATTGTTTCTTATAATTGTTGGAAAAGCATTTTTTTTGAGATTATTGAGATTTTTGAGGTATTTTTGAGAATATTAATTAAAAAGAAAAAGATATTAAAATGAAACAAGGTAGAAAAAGAACTAGAAATGAAGATTCGTGGATTAAAAATAAGAAAAATGTTTCAGAAATCAGGTACGATTGGAAACCGTCAATACAATTTTTAAATAAATCTTAATCATAAATTTAATATTTTATGACTTTTTTTATTCTTGATTTTTTAAATAATTCTTTTACTGAACTATATATAATATGTAGATAGCCTAAAGTAATTATTTAAAATTTTTAATGACGAAGTTAATAGAATTATTTGTTATTTCTTTAGGGAAAGTATACATTACAAAGTCTAAAACGAAAAAAGACGGTATTGCTAAAGATATTCTAATCCCAGAGAGATCTTTCAAACCTATTGAATCCTGCTGTGGAGAAAAATGTTACCAAAAGTTTTCAAATGTG
>NC_046658.1:31301852-31303255 GCF_010883055.1 Belonocnema kinseyi
CATACTATTTACACCTGAAAAACATAACCTCAAAATCGAATTATGCATGAGATGAAGAATCACGCGAAACATTAAATTGGCCAATTTCTTTAATTTCTTTCAAATGGGGATCGAGATATAATTAGAAGACCACCGAAGTTTTCCGAAGCGTTCAGATCGGCAATCATCGTACAGCAGAGAACAGATGTCGAATTGTGCATTTTCGGCTTACACACGAACTCACAGTTGTAAGCATGCACCTTCTGTTTTGCGGATGCCAAAATGTAGGTATGGTGGGGGTAAATTTCAGGCTCGATCTGGCAGTTCTGGTTGAATGGTATCTGCCAAATTGCGGTTTTTCGGAATGGTATTTAGTGGGGGATATTTTACACATCCACCTGAACGTGATTTAGATGAGTTTCGAACATATTCTCCAGGGTGAAGACACTGACTGCAACCATCGTGGCCGTTGTATTGTACAAATCCTTGCACTGGGACTCGTGCCACTGAGTCGACACACCAAACTAACGCAAAAAATTTTATGAAACTTTCGACTCCATTAACATCGCACTTGATTCCCTCTCTTAAAAGTCTATTCATATTTTCTAAAAATGGAGCGAGAAAAATATTCATATCCGGTTTATCTTTACCAAATCAAAACCCTGCTAAAACTAACTCTTTACTTCTCACGTTATAAGCCAATTAATTCACATCAAATAATTCTACCATTGATAATGGAGTCATAATATTCTGAATTCGCTTTTGTTAATTCAGAGATAGGAGACAAAGAATCCATTGTTATAAACAAGTTTTTGTAATCATATTCCCCGTTGTTAACTTTGTGGTTACATGATTTACATGTCACAAAATTACCTTTGCGAGGATCAAACATGCCTGCATACCCACGACATTCAATATAAACTGCGTGTAATTTTGCCGATTTCTTTGGATAAAATAGTTTGTCAATTAAATACTTTGTATTTGGTAACATAGGAGTTTCGTAAATGCAATTAATAAGCGCAAATAGTTGGAAAGTAGCAGTATAAGATAAAGCATTAACAAACGCATACCTAACATCAAGTGTTGTGTATTTTTTATCTGAAGCAACATGTTCTTTATCTACGGTGTTTTCTTCTTCCAGATTAATGATACAATCATTATTGTTAACATCATCCATGAAGTAATGATCATCTTCATTGTCAGTTTGAAATGTAAATTTAAGTTAACGAAACCGTCGTTGATAGCTGACAAGTATCAATGAAACAAAATATATACTCGAGCGTTTACAATTTTCAAGTACCTACTTTACACTTATTCCTGTTTTAACTTTATGCCAAAGATAATTTTTTACGAGATTCCTCAGCAACTGAAAAACAATTTAAAAATAAATATTTACAGGTATAAACGAAATCAGAATAAAATTT
>NC_046658.1:31303355-31305294 GCF_010883055.1 Belonocnema kinseyi
AATTGAAACTGAAGCTGAATATGTAGAAATGATTCGCAATGCTCGTTCACCTTCATTCACAATGGTCGAGAAGTGTGAAGATCTTCTGCAGGATTTTGAAAAGTGTTTCAAGGGCAAAATGCGAAAGCCAAAAAATTTCCAAATCAGCAAAGCGTTCGTTTTGCATGTTTTTCCTGATGGAAAAGTGGATGTTTTTGACAACTATGAGTTGCAAAATCCAACCACTTTTTTCTTTAAACCTACGCTTAAACTATAAAATCTTTCGAAAAGTCCTCCGCCCCGAATTGGATTAAAAGCTACCAAAATAAAGGATGTAAAAAATCTCTTCCAGTATTTAAGCGCTAAAGGAAAAGAAATTTTCGAATCATATTTTTTAAAAGTACAAACTCAGAATCCAGATGCCGAAGAAACTGAAGAGAGTGACGAAAATGACTAAAAGTAGTTTCTAATAAAATATTGTTTGATTTTATTCTTGTTCAATAATATGCATAATATTATATGTTACATGTTTGATAAATAAATTATTTTAATGATATCTGGAGTTACTGTTGTGCATTTGTTTTGGTAAGATTGACTTGACCCTCACGTCGTTCGCTGCAGCGCGTACCTAGCCGGCCAGGCACGTTTTCGGGCAGCGTCAAGATTACCGCTTGGATTTTAAAACATTCATAATTTTTTAACTATTAATCCAATTGATCTAAAACTTTCCAGAAAACTTCTTTGAACCTCAATGAACAACTTTCTCACTGAAAGCTTTCCGTAGATTAAAATTTGTTCGCTAAACGAGGCGCTTGAAGGTTAAAATTCATTATTTTTACATTGCCTCAAAAAAAATTAATAACTTTTTTGTTTATGACAATATTCTCGTTTTTCTTTCTTACATAGTTTCAGAAGACTTAAACACGTACTTTGTATTGGGGAAATCGGGGAATGATGAAGATTGGCTAAATTAGCGCGAGTTGAAGTGAAAAAAGATTGGAATTTTTCGTTTTCAAAAAATCCACTTTTTACCAATTATCTCAAAAACTACAAAACCTATAAATTTTTACGGAAGGAAAAAAAGATGCGCCGCGAAATTCTCTACAAGTATCAGTCTTTGAAATTGAAATTAGAAAGATTTTTAAAATTGACATTCAGGACAATACTTCTCAGGCTGAATCCGGCCGTGTCGCCTTTTGGTCGCCAGCGGTTCAATTTAATATGAGATTTTAAAGGATTTGATAGGTCTTAGGATATTTTACTAGATTACAAGGAATTGTCAATTGATTTAAATAATTTAGTATGAGATTTTAAAGGATTTAAAATATTTTAGGGTATTTTTAAAATTGCAAGGAATTTTCAAGAGCTTTGCAAAATTTAAAGAGATTTTAAAGGATTTTAAATATTTTAGGAAGTTTTCAAACATTTCAAAGAGTTTTCAATTAATTTCAATCATTTAAAGCAATTTTAAAGAATTTTAACTATTTTTTTTCAATTTTTCTGGTTGAAAGTGGAAATGCTTTTTAAAAATTTAGTTTTTTTTTTGTGGTTGATGATTTACCAATTTAGTTGAAAAATTTCTTTTCTGAAAATTTAACTGCTTTGTAGGATTTTTGTTTTTGTTTAAAAATTAATTTCTTTTAAGTACGAGAAAATTAATCCTTTTTTTCGAAAATTTAACTATGATTAAGCATTAATTTTTTTATAGAAAATTACATTTGGTGGAAAATAAATTTCTTGTGTGCAAAGTTCATATATTTAATTAAATTGCCCTTTTTAGTATACAATTCAGCATTTTGGATGAAAATTTAACTTTTTGTTTAAAAATTTAAATATTCTGTTTAGAACAAATTTAACAAATTTTTTTTGTTGTAAAAAGTAATTGTTTTAGTGGAAAGTTTAACTATTTCTATTAAAAGTTAGTCAACTATTAATTAAAATTGATGCTATATATTTTAAA
>NC_046658.1:31305394-31307182 GCF_010883055.1 Belonocnema kinseyi
CCACACGTATCATATATGATACAATGAAAGTTTTTCGGTGATTTTTTTAGTTCTTTTATTGTTGATTATCTAAAATTTCCATTGTTTTATTTTGAATAGGTTTAAACCTCAACCTTAAAAAGTTTTAAAAAATTCGAAGACAACTCATGTTTAGAGAAGTCATCATAAAAATCAAATGAATATATATTTCTCATAAATGTAATAGAAACCTCATTTCAGCAGAAAAAATATTAAAACTTTTCCATATTTTTACATTCTCATCAGAGAAGGTATTAGATTTGTGTAAAATTTGACCCCCCCCCCCAGTTTTTGTCAAATCTCCACGTTTTGAGACCCCCTGAATCCGAAAAAAAGGTTTTTACGAATGTGTCTGTCTGTATTTATGTCTGTCTGTCTGTGAATACGATAACTTTTGAAAAAAATTATCTATTAGATTGCCCTTTGGTACAGTCGTTTAGTGTCCTAAATTAAAGGGCAAGTTCGTTAGCCAGCCAATTTGGATGAAAATTGACTTTTTTCGAAAAATAAAAAAAGTTGTTATCATAGTCCTGTAGGGCTTTGAAAAAGCAAAGTTTTTCTTTTCTTGACTTTTTTTCATATCATGCGTTGTTTGGCTTAAAATTTTCATTTTAGTTTGTTTTTTTGGACTTTGAAAATGCTCTAACTCTGATAATTTTATTTTTATAGAAAAAAGCCATGGGGATAAATTGTTTGAGTTTCTGAGTACTATGAACAACCGTACATAGAATTTTTAAATCTTGATAAAATGTGGTTTTAAACATTTTTAGTACGATCAAATTTGGAATTTTCAACTTTTCGACCAAATTAAAAAAGTTGTTATTATCATCTTGTAGGGCTTTCAAAAAGCAAAGTTTTTCTTTTCTTGACTTTTTTTCATATCATGCGTTTTTTGGCTTAAATTGTTGATTTTAGTTTGTTTTTTTGATTTTGAAAATGCTCTAACTCTGATAATTTTCTTTTTATAGAAAAAAGTTAAAAGGATAAATTGTTTAAGTTTTGAAATACTATGAACAATAGTGCATAGAATTTTTACATCTTGAAAGAATGTGGTTTCAAAAAATTTTAGTCCGATCAAATTTTGAATTTTCAACTTTTTGACCAACTTGAAAAAGTTGTTATCATAATCTTGTATGGCTTTCAAAAAGCAACATTTTTCTTCTCCAGACTTTTTTTTCGTAACATGCGTTGTTTGGCTTAAATTGTTCATTTTAGTTTGTTTTTTTGGATTTTGAAAATACAATAAATCTAGTAATTTTTTATTTTTCGAAAAAAGTCAATTTTCATCCAAATTGGCTGGCTAACGAACTTGCCCTTTAATTTAGGACACTAAACGAGTGTACCAAAGGGCAATCTAATAGATAATTTTTTTCAAAAGTTATCGTATTCACAGACAGACACATTCGTAAAAACCTTTTTTTCGGATTCAGGGGGTCTCAAAACGTGGAGATTTGACAAAAACTGGGGGGGGGGGGGGGCAAATTTTACACAAATCTAATACCTTCTCTGATGAGAATGTAAAAATATGGAAAAGTTTTAATATTTTTTCTGCTGAAATGAGGTTTCTATTACATTTATGAGAAATATATATTCATTTGATTTTTATGATGACTTCTCTAAATATGAGTTGTCTTCGAATTTTTTTAAACTTTTTAAGGTTGAGGTTTCAACCTATTCAAAATAAAACAATGGAAATTTTAGATAATCAACAATAAAAGAACTAAAAAAATCACCGAAAAACTTTCATTGTATCATATATGATACGTGTGG
>NC_046658.1:31307282-31309760 GCF_010883055.1 Belonocnema kinseyi
ACCTATTCAAAATAAAACAATGGAAATTTTAGATAATCAACAATAAAAGAACTAAAAAAATCACCGAAAAACTTTCATTGTATCATATATGATACGTGTGGCCATCAGATTTTCCTATTTCTGATTCTCGACTAAGAAAAAAAGAAGATGAAGTAGAAAAAAGTCGATTTTACGATAAAAGAAAAAAATTCCCGGTCTTTCCCGTTTTCCTACTCCACTGGACACCCTCACAATGGTTTTAAAATTTAATATTTAAGCGTATCCACTTTAAATCAGGCAGAATCAAGTCGCCATTCAACCTCAAATCGCAGAATTTCTCGATGAAAAATATTTTGTTTTTAAACCAATTTGAAAAAACGTATTTTTCCCACTTAAGAAAACATAATGTACTCAGAAATAATTCAATTTTCACCTGTTTAACAAAAATACAATCTTTTTTTCTTCGAGCATAAGTACTATTAAAATGAAATTATTTATTTAAGTTTTATTTTTGTATGCTGGTAGATATACTATACTTTTTACAGAGGGACCGCGAAAGTTTATTTTCAAAATTCCTTGACTTTTCCCTGACCAATTTTTCGTTTTCTAATCTTGTAACGTTTTAAGTATAAAATCTTATATTAAATTGAACAACACAATATAAAATTAAAATTGATTATTCTCTGCAGTTATTTAAGCGCCTCTGCTAGAAATTCCCTGAACCTTGCCTGTTATTTTCTTTTAATCCCTGGCTGAGGGCAGAATGTGTTCCTCCATACAAGGCAAATTAAACTAAAAATTGGTAAACAATGTTGGTTTGAACTTTTAACCGATTGCCCAGGGAAATGGCAGTGAACATCGGTAGAGTTTAAGAAGAAAATGTTAATATCTTAATTAGGTCACAAATTCTCGAAGGTTAAAGAAGAAATTTGTGTTTTCTGGTTTGAGATAATTGAATGCACCCAAAGAAATTTTAAAGATATTATTGATGTCTTGTAGTAAAAGTTTTTTCTTTGATTTGACGACCTTTAAATTAAACGGTATTACAGGTTTTTAACTCACTAAAAATTAAAAATATTTTAACTAATCCCAATTGACGACTTTTCAAACCGTTAAAAGCGGCTCTCAATAAAAAATCTAAAAATTCCCGACCACTTCCCGATTTTTCACGGACATAAAAAATGCCCCGTCATCTATTAGTCCGACGGCCATCCTGTGTTAAAAAGTAATCTTTGATGGTTGAAAGTTAATTTCTTTTATTTGAAAAGACCGCTATTATATTTTTGGGCCAGAATTCATCTCTTTTTGTTTAAAAAGATCTACTATTTAGTTAAAAATGTAATTATTCTGTTGAAATTTAACTGTTTTGTCAAAAGTCATATTTTTGTATCGAAAATTCTATACAAATTTCTGGTGCTAAAAATCCAACCTAATTCCCGCTTTCCTCCCTCAGTGGCCATCCGCAGTGTTCTTGACAGAAGATTTTTTAAAGGTTATTCTTTGCATTATTTTCAGAATATAATTTAAAGAACAATTTAACAATTAATTCGTTAATTGAATGAACAATTATTGCTGACATTATAAATTCGTTTAAAAAATTAGTCAGACTTTTTTTGACAAGTAATAAAGATAGAAATAATACTTTTTAAAACAGTACCTCGCTATATAAAGGATCAGAGCTTTCAGTACCAATATCCTCTGCTAATTCTCCCATCACCTGATGAACATTGCGAAGCACATTTTCAGAAATGTTTGTGTCGTGGCTCAATACCTATAAAACATCATATTTCTTTAAGTACTTATGTATATGGGTATTGGGTATTACCCATATATAACTCCCTTAAACTCTTAATGCCATGTTATACTTACGTAGTAGGATCCCTACTATACCGACATATTTTTTGCAACAATTTATGTTCACATGAATTGAGGTACCGTGTTTCCTATGTAGGAAATTAAATCAAAGGGCCTAAAGAACGTTTGTATGCTCCTAAATTTGTTCAATTACCACAATTTTTTAAAACAATGTTTTAAATTTTCTTTTGTAATTCAAGAAATTTAGAAGTATATTAACGTTCCTTAGTATCTTCTATTTAATTACCCAAATGTAAATCTCAATATATGAACTCGTATAAACGTAAGTTGTTGCGAAAAAAATATCAGCAAGGTAGGAATCGTATCACGTAAATATCACCTGGCCTTAAGAAATTATGAATATGGTGTTATTCAAGTATTACATAACACTTTATTACGAAACCAATTTTTTCAAGTAATTAGCAATTAATTTTCTAGTCAATTTCAAATGGATATTGAATATAAAAGCTGTTCTGACTGATTCCACGTTTACAGAAACGATTTCTTCTTCCACATCATCCATTTTCTTCTCTTTCTCAATGGGTCTTGTTTCTAAAAACAATTCATGAGTAGTGAATGTGATATTACTACTTGTAGATGACTCTTCGGCTCTCGCAGGTGGCATTTCACTGTCTGTGAATAGAA
>NC_046658.1:31309860-31326993 GCF_010883055.1 Belonocnema kinseyi
AAATTTTATTCTGATTTCGTTTATACCTGTAAATATTTATTTTTAAATTGTTTTTCAGTTGCTGAGGAATCTCGTAAAAAATTATCTTTGGCATAAAGTTAACAAAAGAAGAATCATTGCAAATTACAGTAAACCCCGCAGCAATTAAAAGTAATTAAGTAATTAAAAAGTAATTTAAAAACCCCAGAGTAATTAAGTTCTGGCTTGAGCTATGAAATGATTTATGCAAAATGTGACTGACGTACTATAGTTTTATTTTTATAGAATAATATAATCGCGTTTTAAGGGGACTAATTCAATCCAATCTTACGGTTCTAATAGAATTGTGGAAGAGGAAAGCGCAAATTGTGTCAAAATCAGCTAAAATCGTTGACGCAATTTTGACAATTTGCAGGTTATGTTGTTATTTTTTATAGATTTTCATGTTTACTGTCACGATATAAATAATATTGATTTTAATTTTAGGTCTCGATCGCTGTCTTGAGATTTTGAACTAGAGATATTAGATAGTTAAAATTTGCGGTCACTTGGCAGAATGTTTGCCAATGCCAAACTAAGAGTCTAACTTTTATTTATGAATATATCATTTTTTTTTTGGAAATACGTATCAAATTTGCATACTTTTTGTTGCTTAGATGATATTTGTTTTCTTTACATGATTTTATGTTTCGAGGACCCACTTGCAATTGACCGATGACGCAAAATTCTTAGTATTCTGAAAAATGTTGATGAATTAATTTTTTTAATTTGATTTAATTGCAATTTCAAAATGCCCATTTTGAAAATTTTAATTTGAATGAGGGTATTTTCAAAAAATACCAGACTTCTTAATATCGTAAACGGCTATTTCTGAAAATTTGTCACGCTTTATTACAAATAAAAATGTTTATTGATTTTTCATAATGAAACATTTTTCTACAGTATCGTAATCGGGTCATACATATGTTTATATTTTAGAATTGATTAAATTTTCCCTGTGGATACGAAAATTATGCTCATTTTTTATGCACAGTTTTTTTATATTAAATGCCAATAAAATAAAACTGTTGTTTGAGTTATAATTTTTTTAAATGACTAAAAATGATATTTTATAAATTCAGGTAATTTTCATTTTAAAAAGAATTTGTTTTGTTTCACCCATGTCAAGCAACGCGACGTGCAAAAATTACGTAAACTATTATTGTACAATTTTCAAGCCAAAGCGACGAATTTTTAACAATACACTTTAATTGCTTCTAACGGAAAAATATAAATTTCTAACTATGAAACAACAAATTTTCAACAAAGTGGTTCAATTTCATGTAAATACATAAAGAACTTAGCGGAATAAGCATATGAATTCTGGCGCCGCATGTATCATAATAATATTTCTGCCAACTCCATATTTTACCTGAATATTCCTTAGAATATCCTACATAACATATATTTTTGTTGAATTTTTTAAAGGTGTGGAATAGTGTGCCCAAAAAATAATAATCGCGCATGCACACTCCGCACCGTTACGGTGCACTGAGTCCGATCACATGCTTTGGGAAACAACCCTATTCAATTTTTCCATGGTTAGAAATATAATTTCTGAAAATGATAACCCTGAAACAAACTTAATTTTTATTTTGAAAAAATTGCAGTCCAAGAATTTTTTTAATTAAATAAATTGATGTTCTGTTCTAGAGGGACCACCTCCATATTTTACTTAAGCATTCTTTACAATATCCTTTATAGCATATATTTTTCTTGATATTTTTAAATAGTGGAATAATGAGAAAAAAAAATAAATGAAAATTGCGCATGCAATACTCCGCACCGATATGGAACACTGCTTCCGACTGAATACTTTTTGACAAAACCGTAATTCAATTTTTTATGGTCAGAAGTAGAATGTCTCTTACTGATAAACAAATGTTTGAGGTTATTTTTTGGGGTGACCAAACTCATAGTTTACATAAATATTCCTTAAAATATCATTTATAACATATGCTTTTGTTTAATTTTTCAAGTCGGCGAACAGTGCCTACTGGGAGCAGTGTATCGTAACGTTTCGGAGTGTTGCATGCGCGATTTTTATCTTTTTTTGCCTTATTCCGCCCATTCCAAAAATTCAACAAAAATACATTTTATAAAGAATATTCAAAGGAATTTTTACGTAAAATATGGAGGTGGTCCATCTAGAACATAACCTAATTTTTTTAATTCACACATTTTTTTATGGTAATTTTTGTCAAAAATTAAATGATCAAAAAAAAAATTAAGTGCATTTTTAGGGTTATCATTGAGAGAAAATTTACTTCTATCCATAAACAAAATAGAATAGGGTTGTGTACCAAATCATGTGATCGAAAACAGTGCTATTTAGATATTTAGAAGTGTTGAAACGATTAAAAAACAATAAAAACTTATAAGATACATTCGGACATTTTTAAAAATTCAGGATAATGAACAAAATTCTTTAGATTCCTAAACATTTGCTATCGATTATCTAATTTGAAAAATGAACTTCAGGAGAAAATTGAATAAGACTTTGAAACATTTTCAAGTATTTCCTTAAATTTTGAAGGAGTATAAGATTTTAAAGTAAAATGTTTGATTTTGGTAACATTGAAAAATAAGAAGTAAAGTAAACTATCAAATTCCATAAATATTGCGAAGATTTAAGGAGGATAAAGAAGATTTTCTGAACGGTACAAGATTTAAAAAAAATGCAGATTTATGTTAAAATTTTTAAACAAAAAGAACCCTAAATGTCCAAAACGCGAACGTCTGGACACTAATATTTTTCTGAGAACTTAAAAATTGTTAAGGAGAATAAAGAAGATTTTCTGAACGGCAGAAGATTTTTTAGAAATGCAGATTTATGTAAACATTTTTAAACAAAAAGAAACCTGGATGTAAAAAACGCGAACGTCTGGACACTAATATTTTTCTGAGAAATTAAAAATTGTGGATAAAAAGTGTAGAAAATTGAATACTCATATGCTAAAGTATCACATGCCCTTAATTAAAATAACTTCGAAAGGTTTCAAGTGAATAAATAAATTTTATTCAAGTTCTTAGGAAAATTTGGAATATTCTGAGGCAATTTTTTACATTTTAAATAATTTATTAAAATTTTAAGAAAAAATTTAGTCAGCTAAAAATATTTTCAAGAATTTAAAAGTTATTGTATAGATTAGAAATATTTTAAAACTTGGAGGCATTTCCGAATATCCATAAAATATGTTTTAAATCCGCTAAACTTCTAGAAGTCATGAATATATTTATAAAGGGCTCGAGTTTTTCCTATTATTTTGTAAAATCCTTAAAATAATTTTTTGTTAATCTATATTTTTTGTTGACATCTAAAATATTCTAATTTTCTTCAAATTCCTAGAAAATTTCGGAACGTTTTGAGGTAATCTTTTTACATTTTAAATAATTTTTCAAGGTTTTAAGAAATCCTTTGAAAAGACTAGAATTTTCCCTAATAATTTGTAAAATCTTGTCAAAAAGTGACCAATGGCTGCAAAAAAATTGAAGTTAAATTTGAAATTAAGTAGAATTGAGTTAATGTAGAAGAACTCAAGTGGATTAGAAAAATTCAAGAGAATTCCAAAGTATTCAAATGAATTCAGAGTAAAATAATAAGAGTACAGGGTGAATTCTAAAAAATTATGTCCAATAATTGAAACCCTACTAATTTTTTATAAAAAAGTGACGTCCCCGGATTATTTTTTTAGGGATAATGACAAATAAATATATATATATATTGCGCTAAATAAAAACGTTATGCGCATATGCACTATTTTGTGGTTAGGATCGTTTTCAGCTCTCTGTCATTCTGATAATGGAGCGGGAACGTCCGTTAGCATGTTCGCTTCATTCCGTATGTTTTGAAGATAAAATATTTATTATTGTATAACAAAAACCCGAGGGAATCTAACACTGATAAAATCGATACTAATTCCTCAGCGCCACGCAAATTCGATGAAATTCATAAAAACTGAGGCTGAATTTAAAAAGAAATTAAGTGAATTAAATAATTTCAAAAACATTAAAAAAAAATGAATTGACGAAATCTGAAATGAGTTTCGAAAACTTAAAAGGAGATTCAAAAGAATTTGATAAATTGCCTACGAGTTAAAGGTGAGTTTAAAAGGCTTCAAGATGAATGAAACAAAAACTTTTTCTAAATCATTTCAATTGAAAAAAATAGTTGACCATCTCGTGAAATCTTTAAACCCCTATGAAATCACTCACTTCTTGTGAATAAATGCTATGAAATGCATTAAAATATTATATTATTCTGTGAAGTTCTATAAAATTCAATATTTCCAGAAATCCTGAAAAAATTAATAAAATACGTTGGGGGCTTTTAAAAACGTTTGAAATAATTAAAATCCTGGCAAATCTTATAAAACCCCTTAGAACATTTTAAAATATCTTGGATTCTATTAAAATACTTTGAAAATATTGAAATACCTTTGATATTATTATAATATACTAAGAATTTCTCCCTATTTTTATCTCAATAATTATAGAGTGGTTGAGAAAGTTCGGCAAGACCCCTAAAAACCACCCTTAATATATCCGCAACTAAAATGTTAAAATGACAAATTTGATTGTCGATATTTAAAAATATAAATACGTCAAAAATTCTCTTTATTTATCTCATCAATTATAATGGGGGTGAAAATGTTCGGCAACATCCCTAAAAACGACCCTTAATATACCCGCGCCTAAAATGTTAAAAATGACAATTTGGATTGTCGATATTTAAAAATATAAAAACGTCAAAAATTCTCATTTTCTATATCACTAATTATAAAGTGGGTGAGAAAGTTCGGCAAGACCCCTAAAAACCACCTTTAAAATATTCGCACTTAAAATGTTAAAAATGACAATTTTGATTGTCGATATTTCAAAATATAAAAACGTCAAAAATTCTCTTTTTTTATCTCATCAATTATTAAGTGGGTGAGAATGTTCGGCAAGATCCCTAAAAACCACGCTTCATATAACCGCGCCTAAAATGTTAAAAATTATAATTTTGATTTTCGATATTTGAAGATATAAAAACGTCAAAAATTCTCTTTTTGTATCTCACTAATTATAGAAGTAGTGAGAAAGTTCGGCAAGACCCCTAAAAACCACCTCTATATACCGACACCTAAAAGATTAAAAATGACAAGTTTGATTGTCGATATTTAAAAATATAAAAACGTCAAAAATACTCTTTTTCTATCTCACTAATTATAGAGCGGGAGAGAAAGTTCGGCAAGACTCCTAAAAACCACCCTTAATATATCCGCACTTAAAATGTTAAAAATGACAATTTTGATTGTCGATATTTCAAATTATAAAAACGTCAAAAATTCTCTTTTTTTATCTCATCAATTATAAAGTGGGTGAGAATGTTCGGCAAGATCCCTAAAAACCACCCTTCATATACCCGCGCCTAAAATGTTAAAAATTATAATTTTGATTTTCGATATTTGAAGATATAAAAAGGTCAAAAATTCTCTTTTTGTATCTCACTAATTATAGAAGTAGTGAGAAAGTTCGGCAAGACCCCTAAAAACCACCTATAATATACCGACACCTAAAAGATTAAAAATGACAAGTTTGATTGTCGATATTTAAAAATATAAAAACGTCAAAAATTTTCTTTTTTTATCTCGCTAATTATAGAGGGAGTAAGTAAGTTCGGCAAGACTCTTAAAAACCACCCCTACTACACCCACACCTAAAAGATTAAAAATGACAAGTTTGATTGTCGATATTTAAAAATATAAAAACGTCAAAAATTATCTTTTTTTGTCTTGCTAATTATAGAGGGAGTAAGAAAGTTCAGAAAGACCCCTAAAAACCACCCCTACTACACCCACACCTAAAAGATTAAAAATTACAAGTTTGATTATCACCTAACCCCAGTCCTAGTATACGCACACCTAAAATTTTAAGAAATAACGGCTTAATTTTCGAAGTTGGAAATTAAAATGATCGAAAATCCTAATCCTTGTGAATAAAAAATAAAGAAACGCATTGCTCTGTATACATTAAAATATATTTATTGACGATATTTGTACGTAATTTTTTTTACAAAATAAGTGTAAATGTAGAATATGTTCTGTTGATTTATAATTACAGTATGTTTATTAGAAATGGAGGAAAACGCACGAGCCTACTGCAATACGGTTTATGACACTTGTTATGAATCAAGTAAGAACTGCTTTTGATGTAGCTTTTTATTGTCAATTTTACAGCTGCCATGATCCAAGTGAAAGTGAGAAGTGGGGAAAGGATACGTCGGGCCTGGTCGGTATCAGCTCTTTTTTTTGTGTTAGATAACGTTTGCAGGAATTGGGATATTGAATTGAAAATTTTGAATATTGAATGCGTGGCACTGGGGCACGTTTCCTTGGTTCGTAAATTCTGGAATTACAAACAAGATAAAAAAAATCTCCCACAAAAGTTGTTCTTGTTTTTACCGAAAATATAGTGTCACGTAAACGTTTATCAGTGCTTTTATTCAGTTGTCATTATTTTGAAACAGGAAATAAAATTGATGTTTCTTCACTGTATTAATTAATGTAAGTGATTATTGTATTAATTGATGCAAGCAATGGTTGAAAATTTAAAGATTTAGCTACATTCATCCTTTTAGTTTGAAAATGCAATTATGGTCGACGAAAATTTACTTGTCGCTCCAAATTCATATTTTGGTGTTTCAAACTCAACTTTTAGTTAAATGAAAATAAAAGTTGAACTATTGTTTTGAAACTTCGTCTTGTTAACTTATAAATTCATATATTTGAGTTTGCATCTTTCTTGGATAAAAATGCAATTTTTGGTTGCCAATTAAACCATTTTGTTGAAAAGTTCTCCTTTTTGGTTGACAGTTCAAGAATTTTATAGAAAATTGACTTCTTTGGGGCCATCCATATACCACGTGGACAATTTTTCACCACTTCCCCCCCCCCCCTGTACTTTGTCCACGTGGACGTATTTTATGAAAATATAGATATTATTAGTCTTCAAAATGTCCGGGAGATCGCGACAATTCCATGGACGTCATTTGAGTACTCACTAAAATTTCAGATTCTTTTGTTTTCATATATCAACAGTTCGGAACTCGTTGACTGGCTAACAGCTGTTGGTGGATTTTGCAACAATTTATCGTTAAACTGGTCGGAAATTCGAATGAAGATACGTCATTTTAGTACTCTTGAAACCCACGGGGAATGATTGTTTAGATGCTGAAAACTAACAATAAGTTTGACTGGCAGCTCCTCAGTGGTGCCAAAGTTAACTAACAGACTGTGAAACATGTCAAAAATTCGAGTGAAAAAACGTAATTTTAGTTCTCTTGAAACCCATTGGGGATGATTTTTTAGATGCAAACAACTACCAAGAAGTTTGACTGGCAGCTCCTGAGTGGTGCCAAAGTTGACTGGCAGGCTGTTAAACATGCCAAAAATTCAAGTCAAGAAACGTGATTTTAGTACTCTTGAAACGCATTATTTCGAGCTGTGAATTTGCATAAAAAGTGAAATTTTCGTAGTCTCTTTTTTTATATTATATTATATATTATTTTTATAGATGCATCCTATAGATTAAAATTTTAGTTAATGAAAAGAACAAAACATCATCCGGTTGCTGATTAAAATGTTAGTCAACTTTGGCACTACTCAGGAGCTGCCAGCCAAATCCTTTGTTGTTTGTACAAAAACAATCATCCTCAATGGGTTTGAGGAGTATGAAAATGATGTTTTTTCACTCGAATTTTTGACATGTTTGATAGTTTCTCAGTTAACTTTGGCACCACTCCGGAGCTGCCAGTCAAACTTATTGTTAGTTTTTAGCATCCAAACAATCATTCCCCGTGCGTTTGAAGAGTACTAAAATGACGTTTTTTCACTCGCATTTGTGACATGTTTGACAGTTTCCCAGTTAACTTTGGCACCACTCCGGAGCTGCCAGTCAAACTTATTGTTAGTTTTCAGCATCCAAACAATCATTTGCCATGCGTTTGAAGAGTACTAAAATGACGTTTTTTCACTTGAATTTTTTACATGTTTGACAGTCTGCCAGTTAACTTTGGCACCACTCAGGAGCTGCTAGTCAGATTCTTTGTTAGTTGTTTGCACCAAAACAATCATCCTCAATGAGTTTCAAGAGTACTAAAATTACGTTTTTTCACTCGAATTTTTGACATGTTTGACAGTTTCACAGTTAACTTTGGCACCACTCAGGAGCTGCCAGTCTAACTTATTGTTAGATTTTAGCATCCAAACAATCATTCTCCGTGGATTTGAAGAGTACTAAAATGACGTTTTTTCACTCTAGTTTTTTACATGTTTGACAGTCCGCCAGTTAACTCTGGCACGACTCAGGAGCTGCCAGTCTAACTTATTATTAGATTTTAGCATCCAAACAATCATTCCCGGTGGGTTTGAAGAGTACTAAAATGACGTTTTTTCACTCGAATTTTTTACATGTTTGACAGTCTGTCAGTTAACTTTGGCACCACTCAGGAGCTGCCAGTCAAACTTATTGTTAGTTTTCAGCATCTAAACAATCATTCCCCGTGGGTTTCAAGAGTACTAAAATGACGTTTTTTCACTCGAATTTTTGACGAGTTTAACGATAAATTGTTGAAAAATACACCAACAGCTGTTAGTCAGTCAACGAATTTCGAACTGTTGACTATGAAAACAAAAGAATCTGAAAATTTAGTGAGTACGAAAATGACGTCCATAGAATTGTTGCGAGCTCCCGGACTATAAAAAGTCCAAAAGGAGCGATGAATTGGCTGAAAAAATTCGAATTAGCTTAGGAACGTGAGCTTAAACAGGATTTAAATTTGAAAGAAAAAGTCGTGAAAAAAATAAAAATAAAAATTATATTGTGGTTGATCACAATATAAAAATTGGAGTATACCTAGAGTAAACCTTGTCTCATTCCAGTATATTTTCCACAGATTTAGGGAAACGTGTGTCCACGTGGATTCTAGCCCTACCCGCCCGGTCCCCCTCGTGAACAAGCGTGGAATTTAGCCATACCCCCCTCCCCCCTAAAGTGTCCACGTGGTATATGGATGGCCCCTTTACAATACATACTTTCACGTTTAAATGTTAACTGAAATCTTTTTCAGACTTCTATAAACTTTATCATTTATTTTTGTATAAACTTTATAAACTTTTATTTTTTATAATTTATAAACATTCAAATACTTTTACTTTTAATTTGTGTTTTTCACTTCAAAATTTATCTGTTTAATTCAAATTTTATGTTTCTCAGGTGAAAATGCCTACTATTTGGTTCAAATTGAGAGTTTTCATTTTGAAGAAAACTATTATGCTTGGACAACGAATGTTCAAATTTAGATCAATTACACATCGGGCACGTGGAGTGAAATTTGAAAAGTGAGGTTATTTTCGAGAAAATATAAAAAGCATTTAATCTATAATGTTAATAACCCGAAAAGGCATATATTTGATATAAGGTAATCTCTATTTTCACAATATCAGCAACAAAATATAAAATTCTAAAAATCTGTAAAACATTTTTTATTCACATAAATAGTAAATGCGCTTAAAATGACGATGCTTTCTCGAATGCATTGTTGGAAATCTTCATAAGCTAAAAATGAATTGTGATGTTGATTCTAGCGAATTAAAACTTACCTTTGCCTTCATTGCGGATATAAGAAATCTCACCAGCAATTCTCTGATTCCGAACTCGCAATCTACTATTGGCTTTTGGAATTTTAAGTTCTATAAAAGAAAAACAATATCACGACGATAATAGAAAACTTGACATAATCTTGTCTAACCTAACCCGAACCGACGTGGTTCTGATGCGAGCCACATCATCTGCCCCCTTGGGGCCACATGTGAAAAATCCGATCGGGCCCAGATCGGAACTCAGGAATAAGTTGGACAGTTTCTGCACGGGATAGTAAAGAATTTTATTTTGAATTGAAGAATCGCGTAGTTAAATGACAATGTGAAAACGTTAAAAGTTGTACATTTTAAGAATGGCATTTTGAAAATTGGACCATTTAAGATTCTAACGAATTGAAATTGTATTATTTATAAAATAAATCGTTCAAAATGGAATAATTGAAAATAGAAAACTTTTGAATTTGAACATTAAGATCATTAGACAAATTTATGTTCAATCAAAGAGTGGGTTGATTTATAAAAAAGAAACGTATAAAATCATAGTAATTTTAAATAGGCAACATAAAAAATGAAAAAATTGTACTGCCGAACGTTGAAACTAAAACGAATGCGAACTTCATTTAAATGTGAATAAATGTATTCACCAAAAATTGTTACATTAAAACTATTTTATACTAAATCCGTTTAAAAATTCAATTATTTCGCCTGTAAGTCACAAATTGTGCTCAGAAGGGCTAGCCATTGATTAATTCTAACAAAAAATTTGTTACTTATTTAGTTTCTCGTTTTTACATTCTCATCAAGGATGATATTAGGTTTTTATAAAATCCCCCCCCCCCCATTTTTGATCAAATTTCCATTTTTTGAGACTCCTAAATCCGAAAAACTGGTGTTAATGAATGCGTCTGTCCATGTGCACGATAACTTTTGAAAAAATTAATCTATTAGATTGTCCTGTGTTACACCTTTTTAGTGTCCTAAACTAAAGATCAATTTCGTTATCCAGCCGCTTTGGATGAAAACTCAAAAAGTGAGCGCATTTTGGAAATTTTTGAGACCACTTTTTTCGGAATTCAAAAATTCTCTGTATAGATATTCATACTATTCAAAATTTCAAACAATTTACCCTAATGACTTTTTTTATAAAAACAAAAATCACCACAGTCCTACATTTACAAAATTCGAAAAACACAGGAAAATGAACATTATAAGCCAAATAACGCATGCTATGAAAAGTTGTAAGAAAATCCAAAAATTACATTTTTTGGTCAAACCATGCAAAAAGGTAAAAGACGAGTAAAAGAAAATTGTGTATTTGAAAGAGATCTAAAAATTTGTTCTCAATCACTTTTTGATAGAATCCGTAGTTTTCGCTCTAATTGTGAAAAACATCATTAACAGTCAAGAAAAAATCTTTCCGCTGCTTTGGCACATTCTCATCACAACTTTTGTCTTTTAATTTCTTTTTCATCTCATGTTTGGGGCTTTCAGAAAACATTTTTTTATGTTTCAATGCTATTTTTTTACGATTTAAACCAAAAACAAAAGTATCTAAAAATTATTCATAACAAATTAATCTATTTTGACATTCTCTTCAGAGAAGGTAGTAGATTTGTGTAAAATTTGACCCCCTCCCCCAGTTTTTGTCAAATGACCACGTTTTGAGACCCCCTGAATCGAAAAGCAGGTTTGTCAGAATGTGTCTGTCTTTATGTCTGTCTTTGTGCACGATACCTTTGAAAAAATTAATCTATTAGATTGACCTTTGGTACAGTCTTATAGTGTCCTTAACTAAAGGTCGATTTCGTTAGCCAGCCATTTTGGATAAAAATTCAAGAAGATAGCGCACTTTGAATATTTTTGATACAACTTTTTTCAAAATTCAAAAATTATCTGTACGGACACTTATATTATTTAAATATATGAACAATTTATCGTAATGGCTTTTTCCACAACACCGAAAATTAACAGAGTTATAGCATTTACAAAATCTAAAAAAACATGAAAATGAAAATTGTAAGCCAAATAACGCACGATATAAAAAAAAAGTCAAGAGAAGAAAAATGTTTATTTTTTAATTCGCTACAAGATTATCTTAACAACATGTTGCGTTTTATTGAAAAAGCGAAAATTGTAATTTTGACGGCATAAAAAATAATGGAAAATCAAAAATGACATTTTTTCATTTAAAAATTTCACAGTATTTTAAAGATCGCCAAATACATAAATGTGTTTATATATATATATATTGCTTTTCGGACGTAAAGGACTTTTGTTGTAACTAGACTCTCCGTTGTATAGGCTTTGAGAGAATTTTTTAGTGTATTATTAGGAGATGAAGCAATAGGGCACCAGAAATGCGATGTAGAACACGATGTGCTAGAAAATTAAGTTGACAAAGTCTGGGTCCCTGAGGTTAAGGATATAATTTAGAAGTTAAAAAACGGTAATGCCGTTGTGTAGGCCGTATGTCTAACGTTCAAATCATAAAAATAACATTGGAAATTAGCAAACTCAGTTGATGAAAAATCGACGGAATTTTGAATGAAATGTTTCAAAATCTGTTTAAAGAATATGCATTTTTTCAACGAGACAATGGAACTACGTGTTTTTTAATACCAATGTATGTTCTGAATTGTAATAATATACAATTATGGAATTAATATAAACTTTCAAGGACAAACTCGAGTGCGAAGCACGAGATACGTGGTGAAAATGTGTTCAGTAAAGCCGAAGGAGATTTAACAAAAGTGAAATAAAAATCACCAAATTACTGTGTTTGATGCTTTGACCTTTAGTTTCAAAAAGTCTATGCACTTGCGAGCGAAGCGAGCTGCGTTCGATAAGAAGGTTTAGAATGATGAGAATTTCTGTTTTGTTCCCTGTTTATTTTGAGCTGAGAAAAAAATCATACAATGCATTTGGGAGGAAAATGTATTTTTTTTTTTCGTTTTGACGATAAAAAATTTAATTTTCCTCGAGAACGACGCAAGCTATAAATAGTAGTTTGCGATTGGAAATTGTGCCCCTTGCTACAATCTATAAAATTTTGCCCTTGACAGATATTCATCGACTATAAAAATTGATGCTTTTTTACTAAAATAAATACGAAACTAAGAATTTTCGTTTTTCCTGCCACTAATACTTGTTTTTGTTGATAAGAGAAAAAAATTAAGGCAGACTGGAAAAGAATTCTTAAAATTGATAAAAGCCATGATTCTTTAGTGCCACCGCTTATTTTAACGAAATTCCAAAATTTGTTTTAAAATATTTGTCTTTAATTCAGTAGTTATGTTAAGAACGTGGTCCATAAGAGCCCTAAGGCTCCTGAACTTCAAAGCAGAACAAAATTGGTTTCGGTCTGCAAAATTGAAGAAAAGTGAAAAATTTTTAATTGATATACGTGCGAAAGGAGCTAACACGTTCAATTTGTTTTTCATATTTATTTCTGAGATATATTTTGTATACTCCAGACAGATAAGAAATCATTTTACTGTTCTGGTCAATTTGGGAGAAACACAAAGTTTTTAAAGAATGCTGTATAATTTAAATTTCACTGTAATGAAGGCTTGGAATTTATGATAATAAAAATCATTCCAGCACAGACAGAACTTTCAAGTGATATCTTGTTTATGTAAACTAACCAAAAGACATCTGACAATGAAATACGAGACGAAATTTTAACTTATAAGACGCTTTTGGACCTGATATCAATACTCAAAATATGTTCCTTTATTCGGAGAGAAAAAAATAATTGTATTCCAATATAAAGCTCAGAAACCTGAAGATTCATACAAAATGTTTTTCATATTACACAGCCCGACATGAAAATTGTACAACAGATGAGACTAACCATTTCCGGTCAAGTTGAGGTCGCTGGATCCAAATCCGGGCTAAGAAATGGTCTATCACATTAGGATGGTTAAGTATTCTAAACAAAAGGTGCAAAAACGTAATTTTGACCTATATTTGAGGTTATGCACTGTCGCTCCCCAGTGAGCACAAAGTTTGGCGACGTCTTCACGACATCGTTACGACATCTTTACGACAACTTTACGAAATCCTATGTCCATGATGTAAAGGTGTCTTTACGATATCGTAAATAAATCGTATGATCTGACAATGTCTTTACGATATCGCAAAGAATTTATAACAAAAAAAAATTTTTCGTAAATTTTCTTATAGACCGAGACAAATGTCATCTGAAATGTTGCATTTTTTAAATATTTATGAATTTAGTGGTATATGAGTTTTTTAACAGCTGTAAAGTGTAAGAACTATTTTCGAAAGTCAAAGGAAATTACGGCTTGCTTCTACAGTTTAGCTAAGGTCATGTTATAAATATGAACCATGTATTCAAATTGAAATAAGAAGTAACTCAATCTTACAAAATGTCATTTTCCCTGCTCAAAAAATCTAACTTTAAGAAAAATGGTAAGTTTGCTTAATTTTGTTATTATTAGCATTTAATACTAAAACTTGACATAAAAATTTCCATAATTTTCTTTTTTTGTTCTTTTAATATCTGAGCTAATTAAATTTTTTAAACCGCAATCATGAAAAATAATATAAACCAAATGCTATAAATTCACAGAACTATTTTGTACTTTAATGGTCTATATTTTTTTAAAGAATTTGATGCCGTTTTGATTTTATTTTATTTATAATAAATATATAAGTTTCCTTAGTTTTTTATTTAGTTTCATGTATTAATTTCCTTTATTTATTTATCTTGTATTTATTGAGAAAAATAAGTGAAACTTTAAAATTTTCTCCACCGGTCATGTATAGAAAACTATATTTTCCAGCTGGTCTATTAAGCTTTTGTTTGCATTTTACTTGTGTAAATGTTTACATATTTAATTGCATTCAAAATTTTTGATTTTGCTCAAATAATTATTTTAAATTATTTCCTTTAATAAAAAACTTGCTTTTTAAATTTATTCGTAAATAAATTTATTTTCTAATAATTTAAATATTTCATTAACTTTCAGTTTCTTGTATAAAATTTTAAAGGTTTATGCATTATGAATTAATTACCTCATTAAGAAAAAAAGATTTTTTAAGAAAAAGAACGGAAATCATTTTAAAAAACCCGACTTTTTTATTTAAAAAAGATATTAAAAATGTATTATTTCTTGTATAATTGAAAAGAAATTTGTAAGGAATTTCATATTCGAATAAAATTATGAATCGAACCAAAAAATACATGATCTGGCACTTTTTTGTTAGACTTATTTTTTCAATAATTGTATACTCTTTTTCAAAGATCTTTATTGAAAACCGAAGTTTAATTCCACTCTAATGTATTTTTCACATCTTTCTTCTTCTTTATTCATAATGTGTCCCCTAAGGGTTTACATGACTTCCATTCTTTACAATCTTACCGCTTATATGTACATTTTTTAAATCTTATCCTTTCTATATATACAATTATTTACAACTATTTACATAAGTCTTATATCTAGCTCCTTATCTCTATTTCCTGCGATAGCCCAATTTAGGACTTATTAGCAAATGAGTGAGCGAGAGAGCGAAAGCGAGAGTGCAAGCGAGAGAGAGAGAGAGCTCGCATGAGAACGCAAACGCATCTTAGTTTACTTAACTTTTACCTTACCATTACTTTCAGTCTTCACGCTTCTAATCTTAGCGACTTCCGTTTCCTTTTCGTTCACTTTTTTATACCTCCAGTTGCCTTTTTTTCACATGCATTCTTTCATTCTCTCTCATTCGCTCCTCTAGCACCCTCAAACTCCTTCATCCATTTTTCTACTGATCCATCCTCCTCTAGAATCTTAACCACATTTTCTTGCCAGCTTCCTTTATCTTCCATCCCCCTCCTACATCCTTCCCATAAATGCTCCCATGTTTTCTTCTCCCATTCACATGTTCTACACTTTCTGTTCTCTTCTTTTTCCAAGTACATCCCCTCCCTTACCTCGTTTCCCAATCTGAATTTTGCTATTCTGGTCCACCTTCTCTCTCCCCATCCCTTTTCTAAATACTTTGGCGCTCCTTCCTTTTTTATCATCTTATACCATTTGTCGTATTTTGATTCCTCAATCACCCCCCATCTTTCTATTAATTGTCTTTCCCTCTCCCTTTTTTTCCAGTTCTTTATAGTTTACTCCAGTCCCATCTTCTATTTCTCTATCATTAAAGAACTCCCTCCTTTCTTCTTCCCATCTCGTTAATTCGATTGCCTTCCCTCTCCTCTCTTCTACCTCCATCAAAAACTTTCTCGCCAACTCCCCTCCCTTTCCCTCCCTCAGCTTCGTCTCAAATTTCCATGCCCTCTTTCCCGCTCTCATACTTAACTAATCCCTTTGTGCTTCTTCTCTCACCATGTATCCTGGCGTCCTCCAGTCTACCCCTAGTGTTCACCTTATATACCTTTCTTGTAAACTCTCAATATCTTTCCTTTCTTTTCATCCCCAATCTCTACTTTATAACCTAATACTGGCCATACCAGCGTACCAAATAACCACATTCTCCTTTTCCAAATTTTTTAACCTTCTTTTTCCTATTCCCCATATCTCTTTCATTACTGCTGCTGCTTTTTTTATCCTCTCTCTTATATGAGCTGTATGATCTCCATTCGTTTGCAAGATATATCCCAAATATTTATACTCTTTTACTTCTTCTAACTTTATTCCCTTCCATCTCCCTGTCCATTCTTTCTTCCTTCCCCCTCCTTTTCTAAACCTCATTATCTTTGTCTTTTCTACATTTACATTCAGCTCTTTGCCATCTAAGTATTTCTCTAATTCTGTAATCAATCCGGCCATCCCTTCTTCATCCTCTGCCATCAACACTATGTCGTCTGCGTATGCCAGTGTATATATCTTTTCCTTCCCTATCCTAACTCCGCCCCAACCTTTTCTCCTCATTTCTTCTTCCAAGTCTGATATTAATAAATTAAATAAAAGTGGACTCAAAGGACATCGTTGTCGCACACCTCTCACCAACCAGAAACTATCTCCTACTTGCTCTCCTACCTTTACCCTGCTTTTTGTCTCTCTAAAAATTTCTGATGCTCTCTTTATTAATCCCTCTCTTATCCCCTTTTTTACCATAACTTGTTTTATTTCGTCTCGGTCTAATAAGTCAAACGCCACCTTTAAATCTACGAACATTGTTATCACTGCCGCTTTTTCCTTTTTAATTCTCTTATTTACTAGATAGTTCAGAACATAGATGTTGTCCATTAACCCCATTCCTTTTGTAAACCCTGTCTAATTCGGTGACTCGATCTTTTTTTTCTTTAACTTCTACCTTCAATCTCTCCGACAAAATAGTTACATATACTTTATACAGTGTTGGCATCAACGTCACCCCCCCTATAATCTTTAACCTCCTCTCCTTTTCCTCTCTTATTTACTAGATAGTTCAGAACATAGATGTTGTCCATTAACCCCATTCCTTTTGTAAACCCTGTCTAATTCGGTGACTCGATCTTTTTTTTCTTTAA
>NC_046658.1:31327093-31328248 GCF_010883055.1 Belonocnema kinseyi
AGATTGATCAGCAACCTGGGTCGGAGCAGTGTTGCGGAACGAACGTGTTATTTACTTAAATAGCACGAGAATTCTGGATCAATCTGAAAAATCTCTATCCATATGCAGGAGAAAGCAGAGGAGATTAAAGAAATGATTGAAAAAAATAAAGAAGAGAGTAGGCTGATAATAGGTGAGGATTTCAATGCGAGAACAGGTGACAGAGGAGGAAGGAAATGGTGAGAAGAGAGAGGAAGAAAATCTAAAGATAACGTACTAAATGAGGAGGGAAAAAAGTTGTTGAAGAGCTTGGTGGAGTTGGGGAAGAAAGAGGTGAAAGGGGAACGGTAATTGATTATGTGCTGGTGGATGATGAGGTAAGAGAGAAGGTTAAGAAATTAGAGATAGGTGATTATATTGATTCGGATCACTTTCCCTTAATAGTGACATTAGAGGGACAAATAAGCAAGAGCAATATGAATAAAAGGGGAGCAAATGTAAAAAGTGTAGGAAAAGGGGATTTGTCAAGGGAAGAAAAAAAACAGTTTAGAGAAAAGGTCAGAAATATCAAAATGGGAGAGGGAAATGTGGACGAGCAGATGGAAAAAATTATAGGAGAAATAAAAATAGGATTAGAGTGCACAAACAAAAATGAAGTTAGTAAAGGGGGGGATTGAAGTGGATGAGATGAGGACTTTAGAGAGAGAAAAAGGAGGTGATAAAGGAATTAAGAAAGTGAAGAAAAGAAAAAAGTAATGGGAAAGAATATAGGAAAAAAAAGAAAGAGTATACTGAGTTGTGTTATCAAAAGAAAGAGGAAGAGAGTAAAAGGTTTAAGGAAGAGGCGGTGAAGGCTAGGACAGAAGAAGAGGTATGGAAGGTAGTAAACAGAGAGAGAAAAAAGAAGACAAAGAGTAAACCAAGATATTTAAATAGTAGAATGGAAGAAATATTTTTTGATTTGCTAATAGGAGTAGAGAGAAAAGTTGTAAAGAGAGGAAAATATGGTAGAGAAAGAGATGAGGAAGAGGACATATCAAGGGAAGAAATAGTTAAGGTTTTAGGAATAATGACGGATAGAAAGGCACCTGGTATAGATGAGATTCCAAATGAAGTATGGAAATATGAAGGGGAGGAACTAGAGGAATGGGCATGGATAATGTGTAATAGAGTATG
>NC_046658.1:31328348-31332276 GCF_010883055.1 Belonocnema kinseyi
GGAATTTTTCTGAGGTCAGATTCGGATTCAGCGCAGCAAAAACCTTCGGGTATAGTAGGTCTGGTCTCTGGTTCTGAGAATTGTTGGCCTGTGTTATTTTCGCGTTGCAGCGTGTACGTAAAGAAGACTTACGTCAAAACGAAGATAGTGTGTTTCTGCACACAAATAGCAGATTTGGCTTATCCCATTTTCCCCTCCCGACGGATCGTTTACCTTGGAGCACGGGGTATTTCATAAATTAATTTTTTTACGTGAAAAAAGTCGTGTCTAGTAAAATGTAATATTTTTTTCTCGATGATTCAAATTTAAAACAAGGTTTTAAAGTGTAAAATTATTTCAGTGTGGGCCCCAGCCCCGCCCCGCCCGCTAACGTGCTAGCAAAGATATTAGGTCCTAGATACGGCATGAATCAGCGATGGGGACGGCCGATATATATATATATCTAACTACATTTTCGACTACATCGAGGTCATGGAGATAATAGTCTATTTTCCATGATCGAGATGCTGCCCTCTTCAATTTTTCACCGTTTCTATGGCAACCGCGTCCTCCCAGCACGTTAGCGGACGGGGCGGAGCCGGGGCGCACACCGAAAGTGGTTGAATTCCAAACCGAACGTGTTTTTGTTTCTCGTTCTCGCGTTCGCCTTCGCAATCACTATTGCAATCTTTGCTATAGTTAAGTCGGTCGGCTGGCTCTGTACGGCCTGTACGCCGGGATGTGTAGTTACGCTTTATTGCATGTTTTTTACGTAAAATACCTAAGTGGACTATTTTACGCAGAAAACAGGTAAAATACCTAGTAAATTACGTGCCAAGATTACGGACCTGTAGAACTGTGCATAATCTCACTCTTTTTAATTTCTGGGACTTGCATTTGTAAGATTTTGTTTTCAGTGCCAATATTGTTCATAAAACTACAAGTCATAATTGTGACATATTGTTATTTTTGTTTATTTAAATATTTGTCGTTGAAATGGATTTTAATATAATTTTGTTTAAGAATGCCGGTGATTTATTTAAACCCAAGAAGTCTTCGTAATTTGCTGTGATCTTTCACATTTATATCTATTTTTTTCTTTATTATTGTTCTTGTGAAATATTGGTCAGTTTAATACTCAATAATTACGTTAATGTTGAGTGTTTTTGTCTGCTGGTCAAAAATAAATATTTTTCAAACATTGAATTTGAAAATTTAATTATTGAAAATATATTGATTTTTGACTGTTAGACAAACACAATTAACTTCTAGTAGACCAGTAAAATAAAGAGTTTAACAATAAAATATACAAGGATAAACCAACTTCATTATAATAAAATTATGTACCTATACGATTTTTTAAGTTTATGTCAAGAAATGTTTGCAAAGGGCAACACGTTTTAGAGTTACTGTTTGTGGAGGGAAACGGAAGCCGCAGAATGTTAAGTGCCATATATGCGTAATTTACACCGTGTAAGAAACTAGGTACGTAAAATACGCAGTAAATTACCGTAAAAAACTACGTAAATTACCTAGGATATTTTATTTACTCATCCCTGCCTGCACGCCAAAAATGTGATGAACACTGAACTACTAATTATATTCAAATTAAAGAGAGCCTTAAAGTATTCTATTTACTATTATTTAAAAATTTCGAGACAATAAATACACGGAAAAAATTCTTTTCGTACTTTAGAATTTTAGTGAAATTTTTAAAATTATTTAAAAAAACTAAACTTAAAATTTAAATGAAATTAAGATAAATTAAAAAATTAAATATAATTTAGTTGAATTCCAAATTAAATAAAATTTAGTTGAATTTAAAATTTCAAAAAATTCAGCTAAATTCAACATTTAAATGAAATTTCGGTAAATTTAAGAATTAAATCATGTTTAGTTAAATTAAATTAATTTCTCGTCTGGTTTCTTTTCAAAGAGAAATTTTCTAGATACTAAGTAAATAAGTTTTAAAACAATTTTATTCGTACTTTAAGATTTATTATAGTGCAATTTTAAACATTATTTTGTAAAACCAAATTTAAAGATTGAATACAATTTAGATCATTTCAAAGAGTGAATAAATTTTAGTTAAATTCAAAATTTAAGTAAAATTCAGTTGAATTTAAGTAAAGTTCAGTTAAAATTGTAGATGTTGAATGGTGTTAAATTTAAGTTTAATTTAGTTCAATAAAAATGAAACTGTCGTTAAATTTTTAATTTGATTGAATTGAATACAGATATATGTGGGTTGTTTCTTGGCTTCAACAATGGAGAGCATTCAAATAAGCTGAGGAAATTTTGTAAAAATCCCTTATTTTTATAATAATTAGTTAAATTCAACAAAAAAACTCAGGAAAGTAATTAGGATTCATAGTTCTAAAGTTTTTGGTTTGAAACTTTTCAGAATTCGACAATGACAAAATATAAAAAGCGTTTAAACTTCAGCATAACTATTTTGCATGGAAATACTTTATTATTCCTCAATTGTATTTCAAATTAAAAGTATGTAAACAATTAAATAATTATTCCATTCAAAATTATTCAGTTTCAAAAATTGGATTCTCACGTAAAAGCCTTTGAAATTGAAAGGTTTTAAATAAGAGAAATTTGAAATAATAACAATTAAAATTACAGTGTCGCTTTCTCTCTTAGAAAAGTAAAAATAAATAATAATTATTAAAAGAAACTATTTTATAAACATAAAATTCAAAATCTCAGTATTTTTAAAATTTCGAATATTCCTAGAGCATAACCTTTCAATTCAAATTATTTAATTTTAAACGTTTTAAATGAAATCACTTCTGATTCGGCAATACATTTTTTGCAAGCTTTAGGATATAAATTATTTAAAGCCACAATAAGCAGATTATTTGATTTCAAAGCTCGTGAAAAATGGTAATAAATGTAAAGCCTTCGAAATCGAAAACTTTTTGGAATGAGAGGAATTTTACATTGAAAGGTTTTAATATATTTTCAATTCAAAACATTTAAATTGAGTAATGTTATAAACAGAAATTTCAATAATTGTATTATTAAAAATTTTTTTGATAGAATTGATAAATTAAAAATGCAAGCATTAATATTTGTTAAATTTTGAATATGCCTCAAGTGTAACCTGATAAATTCAAATTATTTAATTTTGAAATTTTTGAATTGAAAATTGAAATGCAGAATTCTAAATGAATCAAAATTGAGACCCTACAGAAACCGGATGTGCGAATAGATTTCCAAAATAAGATAATCGAAAGCATAGATAGGGCAACATGGGAGGATCGTATAAAAAACAAAGATTTAGAGGGCGCCTGGACAATGTTACGGGATATCCTTGTTAGATGCACGATCAAAGTGTGTGGTACCGCAGTTGTAGGAAGAATGTCTGGTGATGCGTGGTGGAATGATGAAATTCAGGCTGCCCAAAAAGCAAAAAGAGAAGCGTAAAAGAGAACTTTGAACATCGCAGGTCTTAGCAATGAGGAAATAAGTAGACGTAGAAATGATTATAGACGCGAAAACAGGATACTTAACGATTAATTAAAAAAAGTAAATATACAATTAGAGCAGAAGAGATAAAAATACAAAACGACTTTGAAGGAAGCAGGAAACTACTTTATAAAAGATGAAAGAAAACAAAAGTACAGAAATTGTCAACATGAGAAATAGTAGGGGGGAAATGGTATATGATGCATATGGAATACTAGAGGCTTTCAGAGACTATTTTAGGAGACAATTCGGAGATGAAGCTATAGGACACCACAACTGCGATGTTGAACACGATGCGTTGGAAAACTCAATTGAAAAAGTCTGTGTCACGGAGGTTAGGGATATAATTAAGAACTTGAAAAACGTGAGGCTGCCGGGGTAGACGGTATTAACGCTGAAATGCTTAAACACGGTGGCGAGTACATACCACATAGAGTTTGCGAATTGATAAATTTATTTTTCGAGATGG
>NC_046658.1:31332376-31337595 GCF_010883055.1 Belonocnema kinseyi
AAATTAAAATTCGAAAATTTTTTCTAAAGCCTCCAGGGGACTTCGTTTTCGCACGAAAAAATTTTATGTGCCCTTATTGCATCCGGACCCACAATTATTGAAAAAATAAGTCTAACAAAAAAGTGCCTGATCATGTATTTTTTGGTTCGATTCATAATTTTCTTCAAATATGAAATTCCTTACAAATTTCTTTTTAATTATGCGAGAAATAATACATTTTAATATCTTTTTCAATTAAAAAACTTGGGTTTTTTGCATGATTGTCGTTCTTTTTCTTAAAAAATCTTTTTTTCTTAATGAGGTAATTAATTCATAATGCATAAGCCTTTAAAATTTTATACAAGAAACTGAAAGTTAATGAAATATTTAAATTATTAGAAAATAAATTTATTTACGAAAAAATTAAAAAAGCAAGTTTTTCATTAAAGCAAATAATTTAAAATAATTATTTTAGCAAAATCAAAAATTTTGAAGGGAATTAAATTTGTAAACAGTTCAACAAGTAAAATGCAAACAAAAGTTTAATCGACCAGCTGGAAAATATAGTTTTCTATACATGACCGGTGGAGAAAATTTTTAATTTTCACTTATTTTTCTCAATAAATACAAGATAAAGAAATAAAGGAAATTAATAAATGACACTAAATAAAAAACTAAGGAAACTTATATATTTATTAAAAATAAAATAAAATAAAAACGACATCAAATTTTTTTTTTAAATACAGACTATTAAAGTACATAATAGTTCTGGGAGTTTATAGCATTTGGTTTATATTATTTTTCATGATTGCAGTTTAAAAAATTTAATTAAATCAGATATTAAAAGAACAAAAATACGAAATTTATGGCAATTTTTATGTCAAGTTTTAGTATTAAATGCTAGTAATAAAAAAATTAAGCAAACTTACATTTTTTCTTGAAGTTAGATTTTTGGAGCAGGGAAAATGATATTTTGTAAGATTGAGTAACTTCTTATTTCAATTTGAATAAATGGTTCATATTTATAACATGGCCTTAGCTGAACTTTAGAAGCAAGCGGTAATTTCCTTTGACTTTCGAAAATACGGAATTTTAACGCAGAATCCGCATTTCAACAATTTAAAAGTTGATTTTGCTGTTTTTTCGAGTTTATTAAAAAGGAACCGAATGGGGTCTTTACGGATAGTTTTTAGAGATTCCATTCGGTTCCTTTGGTCCACCAGGGTATGCATACCACTTACGGTAATGTTTCTATTGCCAAGTGGGGAAACGGAGTCAGGTCTCCTTATTATTTTATTATTAAACTGAAAAAAACCAATAGCAAAACCAATAAAAATACATAAATAATTACATATATTTCTGATTGTTTATCTATTGCTTTTTTCATAAAAACGTGTTCTAAAGCAAAACAAAAGATGATGGAATTATGTTTGAAACAAGTTTTAATTTAAATTTTGTATCCACACCTACTGTTAAAATGAAAAGTTTGATTGTCAATATTTGAAAATATGAAAACGCCAAAAATTCTCTTTTTTTTTATCTCACTAGTTATAGAGTGGGTAATGTTCGCGAAGACTCCTAAAAACCATCACTAATATACCCACACCTAAAATGTTAAAAATGACAAGTTTGATTGTCGATATTTAAAAATACAAAAACATCAAAAATGGTCTTTTTTATCTCACTAATTATAGAGTGGGTGAGAACGTTCGGCAAGACCCCTAAAAACCACCTCTACTATACCTACACCTAAAAGGTTAAAACTGACAAGTTTGATTGTCGATATTTGAAAATACAAAAGCGTCGAAAATTCTCTTTTTTTACCTTACTAATTATAAAGTGAGTGAGAAAGTTAGGCAAGACCCCTAAAACCCACCCCTACTATACCCACACCTAGTAGGTTAAACGTGGAAAGTTTGATTGACGATATTTGAAAATATAAAAACGCCAAAAATCTCTTTTTTTTTTATCTTACTAATCATAGAGTGGGTGAGAACGTTCGGCAAAGCCACTAAAAACCACCCCTACTATACCTACACCTAAAATGTTAAAAATGACAAGTTTGATGGTCGATATTTGAAAATACAAAAACATCAAAAATGGTCTTTTTTATCTCACTAATTATAGAGTGGGTGACAACGTTTGGCAAGACCCCTAAAAACCACCCCTACTATACCTACACTTGAAGGTTAAAAATGACAAGTTTGATTGTCGATATTTGAAAATACAAAAGCGTCGAAAATTCTCTTTTTTTACCTTAGTAATTATAAAGTGAGTGAGAAAGTTAGGCAAGACCCCTAAAACCCACCCCTACTATACACACACCTAATAGTTTAAAAATGACAAGTTTGATTGTCGATATTTGAAACTATAAAAACATCAAAAATGGTATTTTTTTATCTCACTAATTATAGAGTGGGTAAGAAAGTTCGGCAAGACTCCTAAAAATCACCCTTAATATATCCACACCTAAAATATTAAAAATGGCAAGTTTGATTGTCGATATTTGAAAATATAAAAACGTCACAAATGGTCTTTTTTTATCTCACTAATTATAAAGTGGGTGAAAATGTTCGGCAAGACCCCTAAAATCCATCATTAATATATCCGCACCTAAAATGTTAAAAACGACCATTTTGACTCACGGTATTTGAGATAAAAGGTAAAAAAAGTGCATTTTTGAAGTTTTTGTATTTTTAAAAATCGACAATCAAAGGTGAGGACATATTAAGGGTGATTTTTAGGGTCTTGCCGAACTTTCCCACTCACTCTACAATTAGTGAGATAAAAAAAGAGAATTCTTGACGTTTTTGTATTTTCAAATAACGACAATCAAACTTGTCATATTTGACATTTTAGATGTGGATATATTAAGGATGGTTTTAAGGAGTCTTGTCGAACTTTCTCATCCAGTCTGTAATTAGTGAGGTAAAAGAGAATTTTTATGTTTTTATATTTTCAAATATTGACAATCAAACTTTTCATTTTTAACCTTTTAGGTGCAGGTATAGTAGGGGTGGTTTTTAGGGGTCTTGCCGAAGTTTCTTACTCACTCTATAATTAGTGAAATAGAAAAAGAGAATTTTTGATGTTTTTACATTTTCAAATGTCGATAATCAAACTTGTCATTTTTAACCTATTAGGTGAGGGTATAGCAGGGCTGGTTTTTAGGAATCTTGCCAAACTTTTCACTCCCTCTATAATTAGTGAGGTAAAAAAATAGATTTTTTTATTTTTTTAAATATCGAGAATCAAACTTTTCAGTTTTAACATTTTAGGTTTGGATATATTAAGGGTGTTTTTTAGGAGTCTTGTCGAACATTCTTACCCACTCTATAATTAGTGAGATAAAAAAGAGAATTTTTGACGTTTTTGTATTTTCAAATATCGAGAATCAAACTTGTCAGTTTTAACATTTTAGGTATGGATATATTAAGGGTGGTTTTTAGGAGTCTTGTCGAACATTCTTACCCACTCTATAATTAGTGAGATAAAAAAAGAGAATTTTTGACGTTTTTGTATTTTCAAATATCGACAAACAAACTTTTCATTTTTAACATTTTAGGTGTGGGTATATTAGGGGTGGTTTTTAGGGGTCTTGTCGAACATTCTCACTCCCTCTCTAATTAGAGAGGTCAAAAAAGAGGATTTTTGACGTTTTTATATTTTCAAAGTTCGTCAATCAAAATTGTGTTTGGCATGTTTGATTAATGGTTGATATGTAAGGGTACTTAACCTCTAAAAAAAATTTCGAAAACTTCCGATGGAATATCATTTATTGTCATCCTAAATGATTTAGGCTAAACAGAATTTGGGAAAAAAATCTTTAATTTCGTTCATATGAATTTTCGTAACTTCAAGTGCATACGGATCTTCACGTTTCGAGACCCCCTGAATCCGAAAATCAAGCTTTTACAAAGGAGTCCGTCCGTCCACCCGTGCGTGAACACGATACCTCTCGAATGAATGAACGAACCAAATCGATCTTTGGCATACTTTTTTAAATACTTAAAGAAAGGAGGAGATCCTTAACCAGTCATTTTGGATAAAAATTTAAAAAGTTGGAGCATTTTCAAAATATTTGTGTCGATGGAAAAAAAATCAAGAAAAGAAAAACATTGCTTTTTGAAAGCCCTACAGGATTATCATAACACTTTTTTGGATATTCTTGGAATACCGAAAATTCAAATTTTGTTTGCAAAAAAAATAATGAAAATTCAAAAATCCTATTTGGTTGTCAAACTACGCAGGATATGAAAATATATAAATTAACAAAAATTTTGATCCCAAAAAAGATCTACAAATTCGTTGAGAATAACTTCTTGGTAGAGCGCGTACTTTTGTTTTATTCGTGAAAAAAAAATATTGGAAATAAAAAAATGAAATCACAAATTTATAGCAAAACGACCAAAGTTACGAAAAAAAAAGAGTTAACAAAACCTGCTTACAAATGTCTTTCGAAAATTGAGCGCGCAGCGCGACTGTCACGATGAGAATGTGAACCTAAAAGCCTACAGAGTTTATAGAAACTTAATCTTTAACTAAACTTAATTAAGTGGAAAATTCAGAATATGAAGACGCATATAAATACTGCGATCTAAAAGATATCATTTTGATAAAGTTTTATTCAAGCATTCCAAATGCAAATAATAAATATCCGAGCGCGAATCGCGAGGCAACACATTATCTAGCGCGAAGCGCGTTATTCAACAGACGCGCGTCTCAGACTTGCTGGATGCGCTGGATTCGGCAAATGTCCGACTCGCACTATGACGCTTGTTTTTTCTCGCCTGGGATTATATCTTCGAAGGCTGGCGTACCTGAGATATTTAAGGCTTCCCCACAATAAAATTAAGCTGTTGTCCCTTTTGGTTCCATTTTAGAAATTTCCCATGGAGTTTATAACTAAAATTCGAAGATTACAAAAAATCTTTGGTAAGATTTAAATTTTTTCAACTTTATTTGTGTAATATTCGTCTTTTTAGTTAGAAAATTATATATATACAAATGTATATAACTGACATATATAAAAAATATATATAGTATACCTTAGAGTATTTCTTGGTTAAAAACTAATTTACTTAGTTCAAAATTAATTTCTTCCGAGTTAAAATATTGTATTGATATTTGCACTTTTCTTTAGTTACCAGGTGTATACATATGAAACCGGTATTGCCATTTAGCGGCCAGTAGGCACACTTGTAGGCACTGTCGGAACTTACCATTTGTGCTAATTGGCG
>NC_046658.1:31337695-31342865 GCF_010883055.1 Belonocnema kinseyi
GGCGCATACTTTGAATAAAATATTTGTTATCATTCTCTTGAAATAAATGTGTTTTTTTCTTGAAAAAATACCGGTTTCATATGTATACACCTGGTAAAAATGCTATTATTTGTTTAAAAATTCGTGTATTAAAAAGTCTTGTTTCTTGGTACAAGATTATTTTTTTGGTGGAAACTTCAAATAAATATTTATATTCAACTATTTAATTAAAAATTAAACTATTTTTAATTAAATATATTGAAAATTGAATTGAATTGAAAATATATATTTTTATTGAAAATTCATATTTAAGAAGATTTCAAAAGATTACCAAAATTTTATTGAAAAATCAGAAACGCTTAAGATGCAGGATTAATTAACAGCTTCTGGGAAAATTTTCAAAGATTTTTTTCTTTTATAAATTATTTTTTACAGAATTCCTAAAAAGAGTTTAAAACCAAAAACAAATTTGGAAGAATAAATAAAAATTGAACAATTATCACTTTAGAAAAAAAAATCAACTAGTTTAAAAGATATTTTGAAATTTTTAAGAGATTCAAAACTAATTTAAATAGTTTAACAAAATATATATTTTTGAAGATTTTTTTGAAGATGATTTTTAAACTCTTTAGATAATAACAAAATTGCATGAAATCGGCTTCGAATTGGTTCCTCAGCCACCGTATTCACCAGACCTGGCCCCCAGCGACTATTACTTGTTCCCTAACCTGAAAAGATGGCTCACCGGTAAGCGTTTTTACTCAAATGAGCAGCTCATAGCTGAAACTGAGGCGTATTTTGGAGACCTTCCGATCGAGTACTTTTCGGACGGTATCAAAAAGTGAGAGGACTCGCTGTATCGACCTACAAGGAGAGTATGTTGAAAAATAAAACCGACTTTGGCCAAAAAAACGTCTCCGTGTTTCATTTTTCAGGGACTTATTAGACTGCATAGTAAATTTCAAATTCTGTGTGTATAAAACTTAATTTCTTTAGAATCTTGATATGGTAAAATTATTTTATTTTAAATTAAAAGCATTAATAGTTCCATCAATTTAAATTCATAGAAAATGTTTCCACGAAAATTATTGCAGATTGATATATAAGAAATTGCAGTCAAATCTCAATTTTAAAACGTTAAAAATGGTAAAATTTGCGAAGTTTTCAATTTCTAATTTAAAGGTCTTCAAAACATAATAAATTTTAATTCTAAGCTTTCCAAATTAGAGTAATATATAGACATCCTATGAATGAGCATTGCGAATACAAAGGGATTATAAGAACAATGAATACTAATTTCAAAATCTCAGCTATGCCCGTCTATAATCCGACGCGAAATATGCTGGGTAGAGACAAGTGAAGGGTATCAATAGTGGGGGTACACTTAAGCAGGTATCAGGTCGAGCCGGACTATGACCATTATTTCCTAAGTTTCTATACTTGAGGTAAACTCGCTCTTAATCCGAGACTAGAGTATAATTTTATTGTGGGAAAAACCCATATTTAAGTTATATTTCAGTAGAATTGTTCACAATGTCCAGTTTCTATGCCTCAGGTATACTCGTCCCCTAATCCTAGGCGAGATATGTGATAAAAGCACGTGCGAGGGGTAACGCGTTGGTCAGTGGACATTTTTGAAAGAATTTATGCTCATCCTCTGTACTTTACCATCCATATACCTCGCATCGAAATAGTAGGCAAGCATAGTGCATACCGGAGATCTTAAAATTAGTATCCATTGTACTCACAATCCCTTTGTACTCATTTGTAGATTGTCTCTAAATTATTTTATAACCGCCTATATATTTTTCGCACTGAACTTAGTAGTTGACCTCTGGATACTTTTTAAACAAGTTTAGAACTTTAGTTTTAAATGTGCATATTCTTTTAGAATAAACACAGAGCGAAAATAACACATTTTTGATTATTATTTTTTATCTTTAAATGAATAACTTACTTAATCCCATTCTTGATGAAAATGAATGTCGAAATGTCTAAACAGTATAAATAACTTACAGTGTATCGAATCTAATTGTTACAAATAAACTATATTAACACAATGTCAACATCGTGGACATTTGCCTGCAAAGTACATTTATAAGTTAAAATTACTTAATTTTATCGTCAGAATAATATTTCATCCTGAAAATTTGTTATCTGGTATCATTTGTTTATGCTATAAACAAATTGCATAAACAAATGCATATTTTAGGCATTTATTGGCAAAAAGTAATGGTTTTTCTTTCTTAGTACCTTTGAATTATTTTAGTGGTAATATTTAGAAATTAAGATTGATTATTCGATATTATTTGTTAATCATCTTCAAATTGCATAAATAGTGATGCTTAGTGATCAAGAACTGTTAATTGGTATTATTTGTTTATTTCATAAACAAATTTGATAGACAAATGCATAGTTTGACCATTTATAGATAGAAAGAAACTGTTTTTCTTTCTAATCGTCTTTAAATTATATTAGTGGTAATTTTTAGTGATACAGAATTGTTCATCGATATTAACTGTTTATTTTATAAACAAATTATCAGTTTTACCATTTATAGATAGAAAGTAACCGAATTTCTTTCTGCCGGTCCTTAAATTATGTTAGTGGTTGTTTTTAGTGATGCTCACTTGTCCTTCGATATTATTTATTTTGTAACAAATTTTATCAACAAATTCATACTTTAGCGGTTCATGTACAAAATGCAATTGTTTTTAATTCTTAACGCTTTGAAATTATGTATGTGATGGTATTTAATTATGAAGAATTGCCATTTGATATTATTTGTTAATTTTATAAACAAATGCATCTGATCAGATGGCATAAGAACCATATGAATAAATCTTTGTTGGTCAGAGTTCGAGAACACTTTCGTGTGTTGAAATCTTTCAACCGCTATAAATCCTCATTACGTCCCTTTGCAGCTTCTTGTCAATACTGTCCGATTGGAACTTATACAATTTAAAGACGATCAGAAGGAAAACCGATTCCTTTCTGTTTATAAATATTAAAACTAAGCATTTGTTAATAAAACTTGTTTATAAAGTAAACAATAATATCGAATGACAAGTCTACATTATATTGCCACTGATATAATTGAAAGGTACTAAGAAAGACAAAATATTACTTTTGTCAATAAATGTCCAAACTATGGATTTGTTTATATAATTTGTTTATAGCATAAACAAATGATACCAGATAACAAATTTTCATGATCAAATGTGACCGCGTAGATAAAATCAAGCAATATCAATTTATAAATATAGTTAACAAGCAAAATGTCTATGATGTTAACATTGCGTTAATATATTTTGTTCATAATAATTAGATTCAATACCCTGTAAGTTATTTATATTTTTTTAAAATTGCGACAGTCTGGCCCATAGGCGTTCTTATGAAACTTTTGCTGATCACTTCTAAACAAAAATGTTAATATTAGGCATGACAAAAGAAAACTTGAAAATTGATTCGATTTTACAGAAATTAAGCGTTCGTATAAATATTTTAAATGGAAAATAAAGGATTAACGTGTATATCAGGGTGGTCCAAAAAACACTTTTCTAGCTAGAGGTCAAGTATCTCCTCCCTCCTCCCCAAGTTTCCATTTCCGGTGGAAATAAGTCCGTAATTTTTTATTCTACAAAATTCGAATATTAACACGCGCCACCGGGCACTTCAAAATCGCATTTAATTAACATGGGGGACTTTATTATTGCATTCTTCATATTTTTGCAATCTTTACCATGATTATATGACGAAAAAAAGTACAGTCAGTAGTACAAATTATGATTCAAGTTTCAAGATTTTCTCTAAGCAAAGTGCTATATTTTAGGTTATTTATCGCAAGTTTGAGCGCACCTAGGGTGCGCGACGGTTGAATCTCGCTCTTTGCGCTCGGATATTTATTCTTTGCATTTGGAATGCTTGAATGAATAACACTTTATCAAAAAGATCAGTTTTAGATGGCAGTATTTTTATGCGTCTACATATTCTGAATTGTCTACTTAATTAAGTATTCAAAGAATAAGTTTCTCAAAGCTCTGTTGCTTTGAGGTACACATTTTCATCGTGACAGTCGTGCTGTGCGCTCGATTTCCGACAGACATTTGTAAACAGGTTTTGTTAAATCTTGTTCTCTCTCGTAACTTTTGACGTTTTTCCACACATTTTTATTTTATTTTTTTTATTTTCAATGTTATTTTTCACGAATAAAACAGAAAGAACGCGACCTATCAAGAAATGATTCTTAACGAAATTGTAGATATTTTTCGGGATAACCATTTTTGTTAATTCATCTTTTTTCGTATCCTATATAGTTTGACCACAATCTAGAATTTTTGATTTTTCATAATTTTTTGTGCTATCAAAATTTGAATTTTCGATTTTTCAAGAAAATCCAAAAATTTGTTATGATAACCTTGTAGGGTTTTTAAAAAGCAATGTTTGCCTTCTCTTGACCTTTATTCATGTCGTGCGTTTTTTGGCTTAAAATTTTGATGTTCGGTTGATTAAAAAATATTTGAAAATGCTATAAAGCTTAGAATTTTCTTTTTACTGAAAAAAGTCCTGATGATAAATAGTTTGTCCCTTTTAACACTATAAATATCCATACATAGAATTTTTAAGTTCAGAAGAAAAGTGGTCTTCAAAATTTTAAAAAATGCGCTCACTTTTGGAATTTTTATAAAAAATGGCTGGTTAACAAACTCGTTCTTTCTTTTAGGACCTAAAAAAAGTGTGCCAAAGATGGATTTGATCCGTTCCTTTTTTCGAGAGTTATCCAGTTTACGGACGGACAGACAGACAGACAGACGCCATCATAAGAACTTGGTTTTCATGTTCAGGGGGTCTCGAAACGTGGAGATCAGTTGAAAGACTGTGGTGTCCAATTTCGAACAGTTCTAATACTTTCTCAATCATAAATGATGAGAATGTAAAAAGTACAAACCGATTTTCAAATTGCAGGAGTGAATAATATTGCTGAAAGGGGTGTTAAATTAATATCGGACTTTAACTGCTTGATAACGAAAAATGAGGATCAAAAACGTTACTTACGAAAAGTAGTAAAAAAATTACACATAGCAGTTTCCAGATATCTTAAAAAAAAGCATTGGCTTTGGGCAAAATATAATGGTTTTTTATCAGTGTTGTGATTAGACTGCATATAAAATGGAAGTGGGAGCACCACAAT
>NC_046658.1:31342965-31350153 GCF_010883055.1 Belonocnema kinseyi
TTTTTGTATTATTGCCCATGTAGTCTCATGTAAATACACACGCCCGATATTAACTTTCAAATCCGCTAGGTGGCGACACGAGCGCGGCTCACAGCGAATAGTCATAAAAGTAGTCTCTAAAGTAGCGGTCCAATTACTTTAGTAAGCCTTTTTACCCCCATCTTATTCGGCCCTGTGGACTTATTTAATATTTTATGGAAATATAAATATTATTGGTATTCAATTACTAAACAGGCAAAAACGCGAGTCCGCGTTAATAAGGTGTCCAAGAATGCATCGGAAGTTCTTGTCTCAAATTTTCATGCATTACGCCCCCAAATTTGTTCGAATCAACAAAAAGATACATATATGCATTTGTTTAAAATTATTTTATGTTAGATGTTTATATAAAATGTTTAGACCAATTTCTATTGTTTATAACTATCATCGCCTATAATAATGAGAGAATATACCTCTATAAACCCTAATAAATTGTTTAAACAATTATGCTTGTTTACTTGCAATATTTGTTATCTCACTCAGTAAAAAGTAAACAGAAAATTAACAATTTAAAAAAATGGCAAGTATCTAGCAATCAAATAGTAGAAGATAGATAAAAACAAAATTAATTTGCTTAGACAATTATGTATTCTAAGTTGCATTAATTAAGACCTAGTTGTAGGCGAAAAGTTGACAAAAAGTGGAAAATTTCAGATGAAGCGTATGAAGATGTGTGAAATGTATATTTTAGAAAAAATCGTTTTTATATTCGTGAGCAATCTGAATTGTTGTACCAATTGTTTTGTCGTCATTAGGTGTAAAGGTGTCTTAAATAAAAATACAATAATTATATATTACAGCTATATTTCGTCAATGAGTGAAGTAATCTGCTGAAGGAATCTGAAAGAGGTAAAGGTAGGGAAGGGACTAAAGGTTTAAAAATGATTGATACACAAAAAGTTGATTCTTAAAAATCAAATTTTATTCAGGGCGTTGAAAGCAACACTGTACCTCAAAATTGAATTGCTTCTTTTTGTTTAGAAAATACTCTCATTATATCTTTTGTTAGATGATGAAGTCCTATTCCTATATTGCGTATTTTAATCGTTTTGGGTTGAAAGCTTGGTTATGCTCCTTATTAAAAAACGCGTCCATATTTCCTGCTCAGTAAATATGATTCACTAACCTTTCACTGATGTATAGTGATATCTAGTGTCATAATTAATCATTGGTCGGTCATTTAAAAATATTTATTCATCAGATTACTAACTTTCAATTGTTTAAATAATTTAGTCTAAATATTTTATTTTTTGCAATTTTCAGAAAGATTGTAATATTTGTAGGTACTACTTTGTTTTTTAAGAATACTCAAAACTGCTTAAAGAAATTAAAATTGCTTACAAAATTTAATTCATCGTATACGAGTAAATATGATTTTTTTTTGCAGAAAGAATAAAATTCGCTTTTTATAAATTTTCCACAGATTTAATTGGTATAAAGTGTTTATTCTGCATTATATCCGTAAAACAAATTAATTTTTTCTATTATTAAAATCTGTCGAAAATTCGGCGAGATTAAACAGTTTCACCGGCTGGTTTTAAGGGCATGTGATACTTAGAAAATTGTCGGTTTTACCAGTTTTAGGTTCCGACGGCTTTTTTTCTTTAATAATCAATATTTTGTCTTAAAAATTTGGGACATGACAGCGACCATGCTAACGGACGTCCCCACACACTTTATTTGTTTTTTTTTCGAACAATTTTTTGATATTGCTAACAACGTATGTACATTTGGAGGTTATGTATGTTACAATTCCCATGTGCGTTACTTCCAAACTACACAATATTTTTGGCCGAAAACTTTGGACTTGCAAATAAACATAGTAAATAATCTCCCGGAACTAACCCTTTTTGCAGACAATCAAAAAAGTTTATTTCATAAATAATTTCCAGATTATCGGAAAGGCAGAGATGAAAAACGACGGAACCTCAAAATAATACATATGCATAAAATTTTTATTTAGCATAATAAATTTTTTTGTTATTATCCCTCAAAAAAGAGTCTGGGGACGTCCGTTATGATATTTTATAGCATCTCCGAATTCAATTTTTAAAAATGTTCATTTTTGTGGAAAAAAAGCCGGGGAAACTGTAAGTATCACATGCCCTTAAATTAAATATATACTTCTGAAACATGCATTATTTAAATAATTGCACAATTATTTTAATATGTAATTTCACAGTTATTATTGATTAAAGAACTGATAACACCTGAAAAATAAGTCCATTTAACGGATTACCTGAAGAAAATCTTTAAACAATTGTAAATTGTTAAACCATTAAAAATTAGTTAACAGGTGAAAAACAGTTTAATATACTATAAAACATGAAAAGCTGCAAATTTTATATTAAATTTAATATATATTAATATAATTTAATACATACTAATAACTTTCATTTCCAATCCGTCCCCACCCTCTCCGCAGCGCGCCAAATATGACCCAAAAATTAAAAAAAAAACTACATTTTTACGTATTATTGTTAGTTTTTAGCAATTTCCGTCGTCTGTTTTACACAAATAATAACTAATGGGCAATTTGCATATTTGCCATGACTTTTGAACCAATTTTCAATTGTTTGAATAAATTAAAAATAAATGTTGTAAAAATTGTTGATGTAAGTTGTTGGCTTTAGGGTCAGGTCAATCGAAACTAATTAAGTTATTTAAAACGTTTCGGCACACAATGGTGGCCCTTTCGTCAATGAGTTTTATTAAATCTTTTAAGAATTTGTACCAAATTTGTGGCATAATGACGCGTTTTTTCCCTCCTCAGGAAAGAAAAGCAAGAATGTAACGTCAATGTTCACTACTCAGTTGTTATTGAACATTGACGATACATTCTTGCTTTTCTGTTCTGAGGAGGGAAAAAACGCGCCATTATGCCACAAATTAAAAATATTTAAATAATGATTAATTCTCCAAAAATGTAAAAATAATCATATTTTCTGATTGAAATCCAATATTTTGTCATTGTTTGAAGTAGTAAGTTTGTCTACAAACATTATGTAATTATTTAAACAAATAATTATCGTTTATTTTCAAAATTTAAAAAAAATTGAGCCCGAGATGTCCTCTTTTTTAAAATTGGTATCCTATGCTACTTTTTCTTGAATAATCGAATAATTTTGATATATTTCTTCTAATGTTTAACCATTTTCTATTTGTATAAACAATTTTTGTTTACTCAAGCAGTTATTTTTCGATACCTAAAACAATTAAATAAAGTGAAAGACATAAAATTAATTACGATTTCAAAAGTATTTTTGCAGAAGTGAATGCTCAAACAAATTATATTTGTTTAAACAATTAAAAAGTAGTAAATGTATTCTTTCTATACACTACACAGTCAGAAACATAATTTTATGTGTTCTGTTTTATTTCTTTTTTTCTAATTATCAGAAAAATACTCCTTGAGCTAATAAAAATTGTTTAAAGCAATAAGGGATTTGTTAAAAATTAGAAGACATGTATCAAAATTTTGTAATTATTCAACAAAAAGTAGCATAGGATACAAATATGAAAAAAATTGGACATCTCCGAGTCAATTTTTAGAAATGTTGTAAATAAATAATAATTAATAGTTTAAATAATTACATGTTTTCAAACAAATGTAACACATCAAACAATGACCAACTATTACATTTCAATAAGAAAATACGAGTATTCTTACATTTTCGGGGAATAAATAATTGTTTAAATAAGTTAATTTATTTGAACAATTGAATATTTTTCAGAAAGTTATGGAAAATATCAAAAGTGTCCATTAGTAATTATTTGTATAAAAAAGACGACAGTATTTGCTCGAAATTAACAATAATACGTAAAAATGTAGTTTTTTTATTTTTGGGTTATACTTGAGGCGCTGCAGGGAGGATGGAGGTGGGTTGAAAATGTAAGTTATTAGTATTGTTTTATTTCGTAGATACTTCTCTGAAATCTCTAATCCAACTTGGATCATTTCGATGAAACCCTGAAACATGCGTTCAATTTTTCGAAAATTCAAAATTTCCCTATGTTAATCAAATGGGATTTTGAAGTGTTCATATTCCAATATTCCTAATAATAACCATCGTCAATAATATTAGTACAATTATGGAGCGATGTAACATTTTTCCCATTATGTGATGATATGTACACTTTGGAGCCCTGTTATTGGTCATTTGACTATTGGGCTTATGTTTTTCCTAAAGAAATAAAAAAATATTTGAATTTTGAAAAGACAAAAAATCAAAGATTTTCTTTCTCCGAAAATGGAAACTTTTAGGAAATGTCTTGTCCTGTAGCTCGAAAATCATACTTTGGACCAGTCTAATGTGTCTTTAATCGCTGAAGACATCCTCGCCATCTGTTTCCTCAGCGTTTGGATGTCTCCTTCCGTATTCGGTGGTACGCTGGACTTTTCTGCAACAAAAAATAGAATATTTTATTATTGTTTCTCTTTATTTTTCCAACTCTAAATAGTTTTATTGAAGTTTTTTAATTACTCGTTTGCACGCTTCCTATGCTTCTTCGCGTGCTTCAACAACTCCATACCATGAGGCTGGATATCTGTATCCCGCACATTAGCTCCATGTTGGTGCCTCACTATACCTAAAAAAAAGTCAAAAAAATTAAATTTTTATCGAATGAACTGATTCGAATTTCCGTACGCGTTTTTAGCGCTTCAATCGAATCTTTCATCCGTTTGTTTCCACCAGCTGTTAATTAAAATATATTTGGAGCTCCTTTTTTTAAATGAAATTTTGCTTATCTTTGTGCAAAATGTGCTTATGATTTTCTTTACAATTTGTATAAAATGACCCCCAGCGATTTTGACGTTGAATTCGAAGATCATTTCGAATTATTGATAGCTTTCATGCTTCCTAACATATAAATAAATATGAATAAAAATATGGTTTTACTGAAAACGTGATATTAAAAAAAAATATCTTTTTTTAACCAAAATAGACAGAACATCAATGAGAAGTGGAAAGAAAGTGAGAAATGGCTAAAATTGAAGCTTAAATTTTGGTCTTTAATACAAGGAAAATCAAACATCACTGTACAGTTTTTGGGAACTTTCATAGAGTAAGGGTCACACTTTCAGGTTCAAGGTTTAAATTGAGCAATTTCTCAAAATTCTTCCATTTATTGTTAGTGTTCTATTTAATTTTAGAAAAGAGGCAAGAATGTGTTTTCTTTTTACCTTGTACCCTGTTCTTATTTTCACCATTTTTAAACAAGGAATGCTGGAATCAATTTGTTTTTCTCATTTTTCTTCTGAATTCTAAAGTAAAGCAAGTCCATTATTGTTTGTTTAAAATGTGAATTACTTTTTTCTTCTAAATATCACAGTTTCATCAAAACCTTTTTGCAATAACATAAACAAAATTACTTTGAAAAAAAGAAGTTCCAAATCTATTTTTAAAAGCAGCTGATGGAAACGAACAAAGGTAAGATACGAATAAAGCATACCAAATTTGTACGGAAATTATATATTTCAAACCATATATACGTAGGTGAAATATTGTCGAACGACGTAATCTAAATTATTTTGAAAAATGCTTTCTTTTAGTCATTTTAATAATGTTTTGGCGGGCTTGGAAGCCATCAGTTTTGTTCGAACCACCACGCCAGGTTTAGCTAACCGCTAGGTGCTTGGAGAATATCCTTTTTAGGATTCCATACATTGTGCTCCTCACGTTTCCTCCGCCAATGCTGTCAAATGCTCGATACTGGAAAAAAAAATGCAAAAACAAGAAATTAGTTACAAAACAAAATTATCATTAAATGTCTAAAACCATGAATGTCTAAAAGTCCTTTATTTAAATATAAATATCTCTCTACCGCTAACTTTTTAAAATCTGCATTTTGCAGTAGGGTATTGAAATTATCTACGTTAGTCGTGCTTTCGAACGGCAGCGTAGACAAAACAGCGTTTGTGGAAAATGCATCTGCGCAATTCCACGACTACTCGGCATTATTATTTTTATTTAATTGCTGTAATACTTCCATCCTCAGCCCTTCTTGATTTCGGATCAAGGTTTCTGCTAACCCTGAAAGAACAATACAAATTAACTTTCATATATATATATATATATATATATATATATATATACCCACACACACACACAAAATATTTTATTTATTTTTATTTTCCTAATGATTGCACTTAAAATGTTATATTTAGTTGCTTATTCTGTTACTCCTGTTATTTCCGGACGTTTTTTTGGCCGGGAATAAGTTTTTCTCTCCGTAAGAAATGTTTTCGAGGAGGGTTCTTTTTGATCATCGCCATAAATAAATAATTTTGAGAATTAATAAATTATAATGAATGATTTTTTAATTATTCATAGTAATTTATTGATTACAAATTTTAAAAATTTTTAATGTTTTCAATTGCAAGCAGCAAATGTAAGTCACCTAGGGCAGTGTCAATGTTGCTGCTTGCAATTTAAAATATTCTAAATTTTTAAACTATTAATCAGATTGTGCTAAAACTTTTCAGAAAACTCTTTGAGATCTTAATCGATAACGCAGTTGAATAACAAACCTAATTAAAAAGTTAATAATAACCATTTTTATAAACAATTCTTGTGGCATAATAGTAAAATTTGAGATTTTTTCAAATGATAATTTCCTTCAATCACCAGAACGACTTCAGGTGTTCCTTAAAATAATAAATATTTATTAATATTTGATTAAATATAACAATTAAAATTTGTATAAACAAATTTAATAAACAAATTCAAAATTTTGGCCCTTTTGCACTAAATTGGAACGATTTATGGACAAACGATTTTTTTTAGTTGAATTAATAAAATTTTATAAATAATTTGTTATTTTAAAAGCAATTTTAGTAAACAAATATACATATCAGGTATTGTTGATTGAATACATTTTTTTCTATGGAATGAATCATATAATACTTGAAATATCACATTTGGTCACCAAAGAAAAGTTAATACGAGGGTAGTTCAATAAGTCCTTAGAATGAAGTATAAAAACAATTTTTTATGGGTAAATTTTTTTTTATTTTTCAATATAATCTCCTTGGAGCTCTATACGCTTGGTCAATCGCTTTTCAAGTTTTTTTAATCCTTCAGAAAAGTGCGTTTTCGAAAGTTCCTCAAAATAAGCACTTACAGAGGCAATGACGTCTTCGTTGTC
>NC_046658.1:31350253-31353521 GCF_010883055.1 Belonocnema kinseyi
ATATCTTATAAAGCGTGTTCAGACAAGTTATTGGCCTGTAGTTCTTCGGGTCAGCTAAGTTGCCTATTTTCGGCAGGAGTATTGTGCGCCCTTCCACCAACTGCTGGAACGAGTAGAAATTGTTTAAACAATTAAATTACGTTTTTAAAAGAATTTACTACTCCTCAAAATCATTCAATATTATGTTTGATTCAGGAAATAAAATTTTAAAAATATTTTTAGAAAAAGAATTACTGAAACAAATTATATTAGTTTAAACAATTAAAAAATGTTTAATTTATTTTTTTATACACTACATATTCAGACAAATAATTCTATGTGTTCCATTTTGTTTCATTTATTTTAAGTCTGTAAAAAAACTGTTGGATCAAAAAAATTTATTTAAAGAAATAGATTTGTTAAAAACTAAAAGAAAAGTATAAAAATTTGGTAATTATTCGACAAAAAGTAGCATAAGTTGCCAATTTGAGAAAAAATTAGACACATCCAACTCGATTGTCAAAATTTTAGTAAATAAACAATAATTAATTGTTTAAATATTTACATAATGTTTAAGACCAATTTCATTATTTTCACTTCGGTCTTTGGCATGCCAAAAGTAGGGCTAAAGTGCCAAGAACTGGTGCTCTTACCCTATTACGTTTCAATAAGAAAATACGAGAATTTTGTACTTTTTTTGGGAATTGCTAAACAATAATTCAGTAAACAATAATGCAATTACCCAGACAAGACATAATTTTCACTTTATTTTTTCCTAGCCTCAATATCTTTTCATATTTTTTTAGATTAGGCTCAGTTTTTAGCCATTTTTTTTTTTTTTTTAGGTTTTCGAAATAATTGGCAACTGTCCAAAAATGCCCCCTAATTTCGTTCGAAACCCTGCTTTAAACCTTTAAATCCTGAAAAAAACCTGAAACCATTACAATCATCGAACATTTCTTTAATTGTTATAAGTCTCTTAAAAATTCCTTAAAATTCACTGATAGTTGAAGCAGAGCCAGTAACGCGGATGAATTGCCTTACGCTGTGGCAGAATTTGAACACACCAATGGTGATCGAGATGTATATTTAACGCATGCATCGTGAATGTCAGGTGGACTTTCATGGTTTCCGCCACCAACGTAGCAGAGAACCATGACAAATTCTTCGATCAAGAGGGGGTTGCACCCCACTGAAGATTTTGTACAATACAAAGTGAGGAAAGATTACAGCTCGTACGGTAAGAACAAAAATATTTATTTTCTAAAATTAATTTTGTGACTTGTAGGGTATAATGAGATTATATAGAAAAAATAAGAATGGTACAAATATGCGACAGCCACAATCGAAATTTCAGCCTTATTTGAGCCCCGCATAATTCCAAATAAAACCTACTTTAGCCCTACCTAACCCATTGGACCTCTTTTAGCCCCATTTAGAACCTTTTTAAATTTGCATACTCATATTGTCAAGTCCTATGTGAGACATCAAAATTCTCTGTGAATTCTAGGAAATTAATAAAGACCTCTTTATTTAAGTCCTATGTAACCCTCGAGGCCCTCTTTTCGTTCTCTTAGGACCTATGTAATTCTTCTGCATTAATCTGTGACTTAATTTTAATTATTATTTTGCTCATACATAGTGTAAACACTTATGGATAATACTTTATTTTTTGTAACGTTAATAACTTGTAACGTAAGTAATACAACGTCTGAAAAATATGATTGATGAATATTATTTTCTCTTATAATTGGTCGAAATTAGGAATATTAATATTTCTAATAAAAGTAAAATTAAAATTGTTGAGAGAGAAACAATTTCTTCCTTCAGGCCGGAAAAAAATGTATTAGGCAAAATGAATAATGTGGCTTGCAATTAAGTCGTCTTTTTCAATTTTCATATAATAATAAACTAATTAATAATGTAAACGGGTGATACAATACTTATATAAATTATTTAAGTCTTACAAACAATTATATCTGCAAAATAAGACTATTAATATCCGAAAATGTTTATTACTTGACTGTGCCTCCACTAGAGTTCCCCTCACGATGGTGCCTGAGCCCGAAACTTGGTTCGAGCTTTTCCAGAATCGGCCCTTTTTCAGGGCCACCAATCTTTTTCAACGAAGGAATAGATATTATGTATAGATATAGATCTTTGTTTCAAACACATTGAAAAATGCAAAGGAAATTCATCTTAGGGCCACAAATTATTATAAACGAAGGAATATATTTATATTTTTTTATTGTTGACAAAATTAAATGTATATGTTTTTGACACAATGTTGTAAATATTGTTTTCTCCCACTTTCCTTCGAACACCATCAGTATGCTATGAATCGATAACGTTAGATAATTGTTTAACCAAACTTAATTAAAAAATGGATTATTTGGCCATTTTTCAGCATTTAAACTTGGGTTTTTTGCGTAATTAACTGTTTAAGCAAATTTTTAAACTTTTTTATAGTTTGATAACAATCTACTATTTCTATTTTTATTAACAATTTCATTAACGTAGCCATACACTGTATATGATATCAGATTTCATAAGTATTTCACAAGTGCCTCTAGCACCGATATTTATTTTTTTCTGGATGTAACTGTATCACATGCAGTAACAGAAAGTGTTTTTCTTAGAAATAGTTTGATTTTATAATAATATCCCAACCTGGAAAATACTTATAAAAAATCTTATATTGTATACCGTATATTGCTACGTTAATTAAATTGTTAATAAAAAAAATAGTTGATCGTTATCGAACTATAAAAAAGTTGAAAAATTTTTATTTACAGTTGATTACACAAAAAAAGTTTAAATGCTAAAAAATAGCCAAAGAAAGCATTTTTTCATTAAGTTTGTTTAAACAATTATAAAATGTTATATACTCATAACAAAAAATCGTTGCAAAATAACTGGGTGCTTATTCCGTAAAAAACAGGTATTTTATTTATAAATACATAAAATGATAAAAAATGGTCAAAACAATTGTTGTTCACAATAATAAATTTCTTACTGCCATCAAAATGTTCTTAAAAATTTAAAAGATAATTATTTACAATTAATTGCATCTAAAAAATCAAGTCTGTACCTCCAAAATTAGCCAAATAGTGCATTAGTTTATTAAGGTAGTTCAAACAATTACGAGGGTAGTTCAATAAGTCCTTAGAATGACCAACAGATGGCACGCGAATCGCTCCAAATCATCTGTTTTCTGTCAGCACCACTCCCGACTAGATATATGGTGCAGTCACAGTCCACATCTTCTGAGTTTACGTGTTTTTATAAC
>NC_046658.1:31353621-31369633 GCF_010883055.1 Belonocnema kinseyi
AACCCGTATATTCCGAATTATTATGTTTTAGGCTGTTAACTATGAAATTAAAAAAAATCTAATTTGAAATTTTAGTCCGAAAGCTTAACGAAGGACCCTTGAGTGTCGGCTACTCTATTGATATAGCGCCTCTGCTTGTTATTTATGATCGAATTCTTATGTCAATTTCAACCTCTCTGCTTTTTATTTATGATCGTATTTCTATTTCAATTTCGGAAAGGACATTTTCAAGCCTTTAAACCATTTAAAAGAACTGCCTGGACGTTTGAATATATCTACCCGAGTGCCTGCGGAGAATTTCCTTGAGCTTCACTGACCCTAGAGAATCTTTAGAATATACTCAGAGATTTATTTCAGTAGGGTATACGCAGTGTAAACATAACCTGCATTCTACATACCGGTCAATAAGTTGCTGCTTTTTTCCTTTGGTACATTGTTTCCTGCATTTTAACCACCTTTTTAACTGACAAATGGCATTTTTTATACCTTTTTATGCAATAATTCAGCACCTGGCACATCATTTTCATTCACTTTTACAATAAAATTAGGTAAGATAGTGTACATTTTACCACAAATATGACCGAAATTTTTAAATGCCCGCTAAGTGTCATGGTGGCGCCGAAGCTTCCGCTCTTAAATGAAAAGGACTATGGGTTAGGTTTGGCTGATGTTCGGAAAACAACGAAGGAGTAAGAGAGATAGATGAAACTTAGCCCCTGAGCGACGTGCAGCGGGGAATGTAATGAGCAGATATAATTTGCATTCTTGCCGCTACGAACAGCACCATCGGTATCATAAAATGCGAGTTTTTACAATTTGAAATAAATGAAATATAATGCGAGTACATTTGGATTGAGAATAAAATGTCTTTCGAGAAAAGATTGGCAAAGCAACAGTCGGGCAAGTCGGCATGAAGAGAAAGAAAATATCTTTAACGCTAAAGCATTCTCCCTGTAAATAAAATGTCAAGACTAGTATGATGAAAGTGAACGAATGTATATTTAAGATTAAATTTTAGCATCGTGTTCATTTTACGAAAGAAGTATTAACTTTCTACAGCAGGATGTATAATTTAGATTTTACTTTCGAACCGTCGACATAGAGTCGCCGTTTCGGCAATAAAATGAAATGATTTTAAAAGTGTCTCGGAAATGTTAGGTTTTGATATAGGACTCGATGACAGAACTGTTTATGAAAAAAGTCACGCCTGGAATCTATCGCGCTCGCTGGATTTTCATGAGGATAGAGGGTTACTGATTACGCAACCCATAGTTGGGTTTAGTAGGCTAAGGAGAAATATAGAATTTTAGAGTAGGGATTAGGGCCAATGTATAATGAAAGAATGTATGGAAATATGGGGGAAGCTGAGGACCGCTGTGACGGCATCGAAGCTCCTAACGATGAAGTAAAGGACCAGAAGTATCTGGTACACAGCCGCGGCTCGTTCGTTAGTTATCTCGAGATATTAAATTAAAGTTTGTAAAGATAAAGTTTAAAAGTCAAGATTAATAAAATATTTGTTTATTGATTCACTAAGAAAAATTGCAGTTTTATTATCGTTCTTTTTAACCTTAAATTGAATTAATTATTTTTATTTAAGAAGATTTCCAGTCAAGGATTTCATCGCTGGAGGTGGGTTTCCAAACCCTTAATTGTGGAAACGGTATCGCCAATTTTGAATTTACATATATAAAAAGTTAAAGACCTATTTTAAAATAAGATTTTAAATATTCCAACTTTTCGCGCCTAAACAGAGTTCCGCTCGTTACAGGGAAAGTACTACAGAGCCATATAACGAGCCCGCAAAACAGAATCAAAGTATGTGTCTTCACGGTTGCCTACATTAGTGACCACAGCCTGGACCATGATCCAACCCACTCAAGGTCTAGTCAATGAACGTTCTATTTTCGTCGTAATTACGCATACCAGCTCGGCGGCCGTGTTGGTTACCATAGCAACACAAGGACAATAAGTTGAATTTTAACGGTGACTACTACAAACCATTCAACACTGTCACTATCACGCCGTTCAGTTGTGGTTTACGCTTGTTGGGCTTTTGTGTTAAGTGAAAAGAAAGTTTAAGAAAGTGTTTTGAGTGAATACATAGAGACTTGTATATGTGGACTGGATACTGTGTTATTATTGCAGTGGAAAAATATGTAAGTACGCACATAATATATAATCACATAAAGCATTGTATACTATTTTTTATCCGAACTCCGATGTTTAGTTTAAAATTTTTAATATTCCACCTGAAAGATTTATTTTCAAAAATAAAATAACGGATTGCAATTTTTTGGGGTCTTTTTAATTCTCGAATTGGAAAATTACGGGATAATAAATTCCTGACAGATTTAATATTACCGAATATGACATTTCCCGGAGAATACAGTTCCCGACAGAAAATTGCCCAATTATAAAATATCCTGGCTAGAAGATTCCTAAATTACAATAATTATATTTTTCGGGATTTTTCAGTTACAATTTATTTAGGTGTTTTAAAAAAAATCCAAAAATATTTAAAAAATTGAAAATATTTCAAGAAGTTTAAAACAAAATGTAGATTTTTGAAGATTTCGAATAAAGAAGCTTTTAAAAAATTTTCAAAAGTTTCAAGAGAATGACATATTTATCATCTTAAAAAGTTCTATCATTTTAATTTTAAATTATTGTTTTGAATGCGTACTTTTAAAACACTGTAATCGTTGAGGTCTTGAAACTGCAGTTTTTTTTAAATTAATTTTTAGATTAATTTTTGAACACTTTTAATTTCGTAGTTGATAGTAAAGTAGTTCAAGAAGCAAACATGCAAAATTTCATATTAAAAGCTGTGATAGTGTTATTTATCAAACTTCTTCTAGCATTATTATTCTGCGCAAACTATTAAAATTGAAACGATTTAAAATTTACAATTCGTATTTCTAATTCTAAATAGACTAACAGTTAAACGATATAAAATTGATACGTCAGCAATTGAATAATTTTGGTAATTTTATATTATTACAATTCTAGAGTTCTGAGTTTCCATGTTGAATGCTAAATTTTGAATTTTGCTCCTTCGTGGGTTTTCATTTTGCAATTAAGATATAGTTACTTTAATTTTGGACATTATAATTAGCAGTTTTAAACTTATTAATTTGTAAGCGATTGCAATGTACTTCAAAGTTTATATGATCCAAAGAATCTGATATATTTCGGGCAGTTTTAGAGATACAAAAAATTATATAATTCCAAAGTAATATTAGAATTAAAAAAGAAATATCAGAGTTTGTGTTGAAGTTTCGACCTCTTTTAATATTTGTCGAAAAAAAACACTGATTTTTGTCAATGTAAACATGCCGTGCTTGAACAAACATTGCCTTTTGCTTCTTTTTAATTTGAGGAGTTGAATTTTTTAAATTGTATTATAATGTAATATTTGATAACCAACAAAATCGGAATTTTTTAACGAAGTTAAAAAGCAGTAGACAAAAACTGAGCTAGGCTATACTATGCATTGCGATAGAAATTGGAATCCTCAATTATATTAAAAAATAAAAGCCTAGACCTGATTCATTGAGTTTTTGATTGCGGGGAAAAGTTTTATTCAGAAAAGAGTAACGAGATAACACATTGAGGTGACGGGTAACACATTTTCGTAAAAATACTGGAAGTCTAATTTCGTACTACTATGCTTTGTTTCTTGTTCACGTAACTCAAAGTTCAAATCATAGAATTTCAGTATTCTATAACTTAATAAAAAATATGCTTCTTATAATTGTATATGAAATGAATTTTTAAATTAAAATTATTGTATTTACAAACACTTTTATTCTTAGGAAAATTGAAAAAACTTCCATTCGTTCGTTTAACATGGCCACGTAGCTAGTGTCGTTGCTGATTGGCCGCATTTTTTTACTTGCGCGTGGCTAGACCTGCAGTGGTTTGGATCATGGCCTGGACTGCTGGACCATGATCTAAGAATACACGGTCTAGCCATCAGCTCCCCCAATTTCGTCCTCATTCGCACTCCGCCACTTTTAGCCATCTTGTTTACCATAGCAACCGTTAGCGTCTCGGTCTTCACTCAAAAGATTTGAAATCATGAATTATGGCTACATTGTAAATCAATGTCAATACCCGTCAAAGTTCTCAATATTCAAATAAGGTGCAAGAAGCAGATACTGCTGACGCTATCCGTTGTGAAAGCGCGTCGTGTTAAGATTAACTTTGTGAAAATTGTAATGGTGTTTCTATTGAAAATATCATTGAAATCATTATTTCATATGAATATAAGATCTGAACATGTGACTTTGTGTACCCTAAGGGCGTTCTTTTGTTCTCATTTAGTGCTTATGTATATACGAAATATAAAAACGGATATTATCATAATACAGGATATGATATCGATATTTTGCATTAATTTATTTCTGCTTTCAGCTCGAAAACAATATTCTTTTTTCTCCTTAGGTGGGTGATACTTTATTTCATTCGCGTTAAAAGGTACAATTCCTCAGGTGCATTGAGAGGTTATCTTATCCATATTTCTAAGTATTTCTTCTATATTACAAGTTAGATGTTATATATTTGTTTATACTTTAGATTACGCATGTCGAAAATTTCATTATTTTCAAACTAATTTATTTATAAACTATATAAATTCTTTATCTTTTACTTACAATCTTCGCTCATTGCATTTACTTCCATTCAAATATACTTCATTTTCGCGCGCTCACTTATCCAATATGGTTAAAAGTGGTGGAGTTGCTCCTTATTGGTTAACTTTTTTTTAGTTGCGTGTGGCGATACCGTATTTTCTTAGATCATGCGCTGGACTGTGGCAACACGACACTGGTTTACACCTTTTCAGAGTATTTTTTCGTTGATGTTGCGCTTGAAGTCTTGCAATGTACAACAATAGGCTTGGCGAATGTAAAGTGTGGGGAATGATATGACTTGAGCTTTTTCAGCATTTTTACACATCAATTGTTGAAAGGAAAGGAAATCATGGCTGGAGAACATCTCAGTACAAATGGATATACTCCTCTTCCACAAAGCATTAGCAGTACTGACACTGAAGATGACGATGAACACCTCACTCTGCCTAATCAAACTCTTCAAAGAGAGTCTGAGGATACCACCATGATAGTTAGTATGACCTTGTATTTTTACAAGAAATTTAGATTTTGCGAGCACCCTACCGATAGAAATCTCAGAGTATATGCTAAAGATTCTCAAGGCTGAGAAATTCTCCGCAGGTACTCAGGTAGATATATTTAAGGCAGTGTATAGATGTCCGGTGCCGGACACTAGTTTGTTATCCGGTAGATTGCTCTGATTAGTTACACTGCAGTGGGCGGGGTCTGTCGGACAGCAGCATCGAGTATAGTATTGATTTAATACTTTTCTTATTTTCTTGTGGCGTGCATGTTATACTGTTTTAAGTTTATATTATAATTATATTTTATATTATTTTTTAATGTTATATGGTTTTAATTTGAAGGACTTTTTTTCAAAGCCACTTTAATATTTCTATTCCCTGAATAAAATAAAAATTTATACATTTAAAGACGATTTAAAGATAAATTTGGTCTGAAGAATCTTTAGTTAATTATTTTTAAAACAATTATAAAATTTACTTTTTAACTTAAAATGTCATTAAACGTGATTAAGAAATTTTTTTCTGAATTGTCTTCAGAAATTAATTTTGGCATTAAAGCATCATATAATAAGTTTCAAACACATTCGAAAATCAATTTTGTAACAAGTATTGTATTTTCATATTAGTTAAAAATTTAATTGTTAATTGTACATATAAAAGAGCTTAGTTGGTTTTTGCTAGTTTAAATTTTTGCAAATAACAATTAATATTTCATATTTATTGTTTATCCTTGACACGGCTTATTGTACTTCTAAAAATATTCTCAGCAATAAATATTGTACCATTCGTCAGTCTCATTAAAACGGAAGTTTTACAGGAGTCAAACTTATCAATAAATAATTTATATACTTCTAAAATAATAACTGGCAATAACTCCCATAAAATAGAAGTATATAAAAATCTTCTTAGTAATAAGAGAATGATAAGGTAAATGTACAAGGAAAAATAAAATAAGAAATATTAAATAAATAATTTTTAATAAATAATTACATATTTCAAGTATGTAAAAAAAGTTACAGTTACATTCTTCTTTCAAAATGATATACTTCACTTTGGGCTTATGCCTCGTTCACTCCTCAAGAAAATAAAAAATATAATTATACTAAGTCGGATGTCGCACAATGTAAAGTAAATAGTTTAGAAGGAGAATATAAGTATAACTTCTTTTACATACTTGACACATGTAATTGTTTATTAAAAATAAGTTATTTGGTATTTTCTATTTTATCTTTCCTTGAACATTTACTTTATCATTCTTTTCTTACCAAGAAGATTGTTATATAGTTATATTTGTGGGAGTTATTTCTAGTTTATATTTTAGAAGCATATAAATTATAGCAAGTTTAACTTATGTAAAACAATATTTATTGTAGAGAATATTTTTAGAAACAAAATAAGCCGCGTCAATGATAAAGAATAAATATAAAATTATGATTGTAATCTGCAACAAATGAAAATGGCAAACACCAACTAAGCTTTTTTATATGTGCAATGAACAATTAAATTTTTTTACAAAAATGGAAATACGTTACTCACTACCAAATCGATTTTCGAATGTGTTCAAAACTCATTGTATGATACTTTGAAGCCAAAATTAATTTCTGAAGACGATTTGGAAAAAAATGTTTTTCTAAATCTCGTTTAATGACATTTCAAGTAAAAAAGTAAAGTTTGGAATTGTTTTAAAAATGTAGAAAGTCGAATGCCTTACTTGATACTGTTGTTCAGCAGACCGCGCCCACTGCCGTGCAACCAATCAGAGCAATCTACCGGATACCAACCTAGCGTCCAGCGCCGGACATGTATACACTGCCTATATTTAAAGGTTCAGGTAGCTCGTTTAAATTGTCTGAAGGCTTTAAAATGTCCTTTCCGAAAATGAAATAAAAATATGATCGTAAATAAGAAGCAGAGAGGCTGAAATTGAAATAAGAATTCGATTATAAAAAACAAGCAAGAGAGGCTATCTCAATAGAGTAGCCGACGGTCGAGGGTCCTTTGTCAAGTTTTCGGATTAAAATTGAGAAATTAATTTTTTTAAATGTCAAAGTTAACAGCCTAAAAAATAATAATTCGGGATCTGCGTGCTTCGACGATTTCAGAAAATTAACTTTTTTTAATGTTTAAAATTTGAATTAATACAACGTTTCTCGTAAATCGAATGAGATACGCCAAAAGACAAAAAATTTTAATCGAACTCGAAAATTGTATATTAGTATATAAGTTATAATTGTAAATAAGTATAATGAGAGAATTTCCTAATTACAAAAAAAAGTGCTAATAATTTGAATAAAAATTTAAAAAGGGAGAGTCGGGTTAGCGATGGCCAAATACTGTAAATAACTCTGTCCGCCCGGCACGTGACGAATACAAAAGGAACATTATATTACCGTCGCATCACTCTTAAAAGGACCTTGAAAAGGACCCAAATCTCTCTGACTATCTCTGAGACTAAATCATTCAAATCGACCCTGCTTATTGGCACAAATGGGTCAGACTATTTCGCTTGAGTATACATTGAGATTTCTATAGGTAGGGCATACATGATTTCGAGTTTTTTTTTAAATTCTTGACCAAAAATGTGTTTTGAATCGTAATGATGATGGAACTCTATAGAGGTGAACTACTTTTAATTGAGTGTAGATAATATAATATACAAAAATTACAATTCCAGTAAAAGTTTAAAATAATGAAAGGTAATTTTTCTATAGGGTTCATTGTATAATAATAGCCAATTTAAGCCTCTGGATGAAACCCAAAATGTGTCAAATCGAATAAGAAATGGACAAACTTCATTCGGATATTGTAGCGACAATATTCCAATGATGGTTTTGGATGCGGAAGGTCACGATTTGTGGAAGCCCCATGATCTGTCATCTCTAGGACGAATTTTTTTGGTGTTTTCTATACTCTTATGCATTCTGACCACCCTCATATTTTTGTACGTTCTTCCGTGTGATGATTCCCTCGTCTGTGCTGATGCCTCGACACCGAAATCTTCCCTATCCTGGGAAAAGATTCTGGAAGGCGTAGGTAAGTACAAATTAGCACTGAAAATAAATACCTGATTAAAAAAAGCAACTGCAAATGACAAGAATTATTTCCGAATCTAGAATTACAGGGTCCAATTTCGATTGTCTCAAGAAATCCCTCGAATCTCATTTTCCTTTTTCGAGGTCAGAGGTTTGGAAAAACGAATTCGCAGCTGGCAGGACAACAAATTCTTCCGGACGGTGGTGGAGTTTTATCAATTCAAGGGACCAATGGAATGCTATTGTGGTGGATTATCCGGAAACGTGTTCCCACCGACATTAATTGCCATGCTTTGGATATTGATGGTTTAGAAAAACCAGATTGTATCGTAGTAGGCGAACAAGGACTTCTGGACAGTATCAATTCAACAACAGGAGTGATACAGTGGAGATCGACGACTCGAACGTATCAAAAGTTACCCGTGGTTTTACCAGATGTTGATTTGGATGGCACTAATGACTTATTGAGCGTGGATGTCAGCGCAGAATCTAATATGAAACTGGTTCTTATATCTGGGAAAGATGGCAGTTTATTGAAAACGCATCCAATTTCTGCGTGCCATGATGTTCAGCTTTACGGCCTAGATTCTAATTTTAGCGTTCCGTATTTCTGCAGATCAACAACTGGAAAAGGTTCATTTTTTAAATATTACTGTTCATACAATTCTACTAAGCGCGTTAAACATCTTGAAATTAGCTTTTTGTCATCTCTTTTCATTTTAAATAAGTAATCGGCAAGATGGCCGCTGGACCAGGAAATGACAGCGAATATATTTTTTCACCTGGAGTTTGATCAATTTTTAGCATAAAATCCTTTCTAATCTCTTTAAATGCCACCTATTTTATATTTTATCCAATTTTCAATGAGTCCCATTTGAAATTATTTTGAGTTTGATAAGTTCAATTAAAAAATTAGAAGTGTTTGAAAGTCACCAATTTAGATACCTAGTAAAATGTTTCAAGTCGATGAAATGAAAAGTAACCTGTTTTACCGGATCTTTTTAAATTAACATGTGGTTTCAAAGAAGAAAGCTCGGTTTTTTCTCGAAAAAATTGAAAAAGGAAGTACTTTTTATTAATTTTTTGTTATTTACAATTGAATCAGTTCATAAGAAATGTTCCAAGGAATCATTTGCACTCAATAAAATTTAGTTTTGACACCCCCCCCCCCCCCCCCCCCCCCCCCGTAGTGTACTTGGAAAATTCCTATGAAAATGCAGAATAGCAGTTTTATATAAAATTTATGCTAAAGGCTATTGTTTAATTTTCTCAAAATTAATTATTTTTATTCGACAAGTCACAAGTTTCTAAGTATTTCTAACTGATGTTGAATTATTTAAAAAATTATTATTTGTTTAAACAAATTTGTTCGTCTTAAAATCTTGAGAAGTTATTATTTCTCGGGATTATTGTTAACATATTTTATTTGACTATTATTTAATCAATTTTCATTTTTTTTTAAATATTTTTACCCTGCAAAGCGTGAAGAGTTATTGTTTTCCTAAAGTTATTACACAATTAACAAATGTTGAGAGTAACATATATATTTAACGATAAGCGTGTGTCTAGGGGACTATCCTTGGGGATCGAAATCGATTTTGAGAAGACTCGAAAATGAGTCAACGATCTCCTTGCGTTTGAGGCTTCTACGGGGGACTCGCGCTTTGTGGTCACTGTTCGATTTCTAGTATTAAACATACACGTGTATGCACTTACATAACACACGAGGACAGTGCTTCGAATCTATGCATCTAACTGATGGCCTCAGAGGGATCGTTCCGTCCACCTTAACCTTCTAGGGAGGCTGCCGAATGGCATAGTGGGTCCGGTTCACTTTCTCAGTTACAAATTAGGGCGTGATTCACTTTGCAGTAGATAAGAGAATACGTCGCACTTGATTGACGCTGATGGATTCTGGCATATTAGACGCATACAATTAATCGACTAACAAATTGGCGCTGTTTGACACGAATGTCACACAGCTCAAAGCCAGTATTCTGCCCAACAGGAAGTAGTGCCAACAACTTTTCCGTTGTCACCTCTAGGGGCAAGAAGCGGAAGCTTGCTAAACAGCTCAATGACGCCTCCGCCAGTACATGTACTGACGAGGAAATAGTCCTCGTAGACCTTCTTTAAAGAAAGCAGGAAGAAGTCAAGAATGTCAGTGATACGCAAACTACTATCCAATAGGCCCATCGCTCTATTATCAGCAATCTAGAAAAGTAAGGTTTTAGTATTACTTATATAAAAATATAACTTCTCTCCATATTAAACTAGAAATTAAATACATTCGTATCTCTTTCCCTGCCTATTTAGTACTGACTGCCCTACCGATAGGAGTCTCAGAGTATTCTCAGACGAAATAGTCTGGCCCATTTGAGGCTATCTGCAGGTTCGATTTGAATGACTTAGTCTCAGAAGAAGTCAAAAAGATTTGGGTCCTTTTCGAGATCCTTTTAAGAGTGATGCGACGGTCATATAATGGTCCTATTGTATTCGTCACGTACTGGGCGGGCAGAGTTATTTATAGTAGTTGGCCATCGCTAAAGCGAATCTCCCTTTTTAAAATTTTCTTCAAATTATTAATGATTTTTTTTTGTAATTAGTAAATTCTCTCATTATACTTATTTATAATCATAACTTATATACTAATATACAATTTTCGAGTTTAATTAAAATTTTTTGTCTTTTGGCGTATCTCATTCGATTTACGAGAAACGTTGTATTAATTCCAATTTGAAACATTAAAAAAAGTTAATTATCTGAAATCGTCGAAATACGCAGATCCCGATTTATTATGTTTTAGGCTGTTAACTATGAAATTAAAAAAATCTATTTCTAAATTTTAATCCGAAAGCTTAACAAAGGACCCTTGGCCGTCGGCTACTCTATTGAGATAGCCTCTCTGCTTGTTATTTATGATCGAATTCTTATTTCAATTTCAGCCTCTCTGCTACCTTATTTATGACCGTATTTTTATTTCAATTTCGGAAAGGACATTGTGAGCCTTCAGATCATTTAAACGAGCTACCTGGACCTTTAAATATGTCAATCTGAGCAGCGGCGCAGCCAGGATTTTTTTCGGGGAGGGGGGGGGGGGCTTCAGGCTAAGGTATAGGGAAAGAATGGGGAAAAGGGCAACTTAATAATAAAAATCATTAATGCTGCAATGTTACAAATAAACAATTATTAGAATAAAAATATCTATCTGTATTTACCACTATATTTCAGGATATTATATACATAATCACATACATTAATTGTGTGTCTTATATCTACAATAAAAATATCTATTTATATTTAACAATATATTGCAGGAATCATATAAACAATTATATACATTAGCCGTAAGGGCGTTGCATCTTAAAAGTTAATTCTGCGCTTTTTATTTTCGAACATATCTATTATGCTCTGTGCTTCTATTTGCACATTACGGTGGATAGTCATTAATATTAATCCATTTAATCGCTCTTTACAGGTACTATTGCGAAGATACGTCTTTAGTCTTTTCATGGTGGTAAACCTTCTTTCGACGGAGGCTGTAGTAACGGCCAGTGTTGCCAATAATTTCAGCAGAATATAAATTTTGGGGGAAAGCTGTTTATCACAATATCTTAGATCTTCGATAGCATATTTGGGCAATTCATCGCTTTGGTTTTTCCATTTGTAAACTCATATTTCCCACTCATATTCAAGCCTTTAGTAGATGCGCACAGATCAAGGTTACTTTTGTAAAATAAAAGTGCAGGTTCTATATCATCAAAGGACGATGAGACACAGAAAATGGGAAGGACACGCTGAAGCGCAATAATCTTTCTTTTATGCATTACAAAGCGCTCGCTTAGAGATTGTATTATTTCCTCTAAATATGGTATGAACAACGCTCTTCTGTAATACTCCTCAGGTGTTTGTAATGAGTAGTTTTCTCTATACCGTTGCGTTTCAACAACTCGAGGAATGGATGGAGTAACTCCTATTTCCGTGCCGATATCTGAAGCCTTTTGAAATAATTTTTCTATCAGCATCGTTTCTTGGTTTAAGGGGGAAGATACCTTTAGAATTTCCAAAAAATTGATTTTTTTCTTTCATATTTTGAATGTATAATATGTTAAAAATATACTGTAAAAAGGAAAAAGGAAAATATTAAATATTTATGGAGATATTGGCAAAAATGTCAGAGTCCCCATATCGTCACTAATTAGGTATTCGGAGCGCTTGGGTCGGAGCAATGTTTCTTTCACAATAGGTTTGCATATATATATTTTTTTCGTCCCAAAATGTCTAAGAAGGCTGATTACTACATTACTAAGTTCATTACGTGGACCCTGAATCGCCGATTGATCGGCAAGTCACTGAAACTAATAGTTATACCGTAACGAATCTATAAACGTGATTATCTCGAAATTGTCTTTTCAAAAACTTCTCGTGCTGTAACTTAAAAAGTTATTGGCCGATTAGGCTAAAATTTGCAGGGGTTCCTCTTTATGGTACTATCCGAAGGATATGCCTAAAAGTTTAAAGATATCGGGTTATTAAATAATTTTCTTGGGGTCAAATTCTTTTGAAAATATGGTCGAAAATTTGGACCTTCGATTAAACAGCCGACATAAATTTTAATTTTCAAATTTTTTATTATTTTATAGGTTTATCCTTCCCTTTAACACATAAGTAATCGAACAAAAAAAAACCTTTTTTATATCAAGCGAATAGAAAAATTTTTGACAGCTGCAGCAGTTTGCGATGTCTCGGAGCAGACGCTTGAAGAAGTATTCTGCAGGCTCGCCATTTTGTAAAAAAAATAAAAAACCACATGTTTTTTTACACTTTAACAATGTAAGAAAAAGATATTAAAATTAATAAACGATCTAGTTATTTTAGCAACTTACAAAAAACTCATTAAAATTGATTGATTTTACCCTTTCTGAAGGTATCTCTCAACATAATTTGAGGTGTTGGTTGATATATTCAGTTTGACGTTTGCGCGTTGTGATGTGATGCAGGTTTAATTCATTTTTCAAAATCTTGCTTCGCAAATTCGAATTTCGGAAATAAGTACAAGTTTCTTCCAACTAATCAAAATTATTGCGTACAAATGTTAACTTAGACCCATCGTTTAAAGTTAAATTCAAGCAATGACTGATACAATGAGTGTACAAAGCCAATGGATACTCGCGATTAATTAATGCCTGAACACCTTTAAATTCACCACTCATAGCCGCTGCACCATCACATCCCTGCGCTCGCATGAGATTCATATCTAAACTGAGGGATTCACGAGTTTCTTTTAAAGTTTTGGCTAACCCTTCATCAGTAAAATCCGTTACAGGTACAAAAGTGAGAAAATCTTCGCGCAACACCATCAAATCTTCGTCAACGTACCTAGCGCAGAAAGAAAACTGTTCAGTCCCATTAATATCACGAGATTCATATGCTAAAACGGCGTAAAATCTTGCTTTCCTAATGCGTTTTTGTAATTTTATTTTAGATATATACCCCCTACATAGTTGAATAATTTCATTGTGAATCTGCGGACTAGTGTACGTCGCATTGCTTCCCGAAAGTCTAATGTGTTAACTTAATTGTACATCGACACTTTTGGCACGATAACAAAGAAGAGCTCTAAAATTCCCATCATTGTGATTAAGTTCCTCTAGTGATAAGCGACCAAAGTCAACGCAATCACGTAAGGCGATTTCTTGACGTCCACAGAAGATTACAGTTTCAACTTTACTAGATAATTTTTGTCTATTTTTTACTGCTTCTTCTTTTGCTTGCTTATTTACTTGCATCGCAATATGATCCTGTTTACTGTCGTAAACACTTAAAAATTCTGCAGCTCGTATTTCTGTTTCTTTGTGAAACGAAGTTTTTTCATGCACTTGAAAATTTTCTAACGCTTTTTTCCATTTAGTATACGGATTTGTAAATAATTGACCAGGGTATTCATGAGCCCCCTTTCCCACACCACTGAAAGATTTAAAGCCAAAAAGAATGCATACTTTACAAAGTGCCCCGTTCAATCTATCTGAATAAGCCAGCTATTTGTATCTTTCCAACCAGTTAATTTTGAACATTCTTTTTGTGAGCCCTGTATTTTCTATTCAAATTTATAAGACTTATCAGGAATCCACGTATTCCTTAAGGCTTGTTGCTTTTCCTCATCACCTATACTAATATTCTGCAGCTTTAATACATACAATGCAATATCAAATTTATGATTTACAATATTTAGCGTTCGTCTTTTAAAATGATTTTCAGGGGCAGCAAATATATGAAAAAAGTAGTATCTTCTTTACAATCCGGAATTGATTTTTCAAGTACGTGTGCTTGTTGAGCATTTCCATAATGACTTTTGTCTGTAGTAGAAAACTCGGGTTCAACTTTTATCTGGTGGCTGCTTTCTTCCGGTTTAATAGCAATAGGCGTCACATCGAAGTCTTGCTGAAAAATAAATTTATTATTAGTGTTGAAATGGACATTCATAACAATATTTGCAAAACATTGCTACCCTGTTCTCTCATTCGTTGCTTTTAAATTACGTCAGTGACTAATTATTTTTTAAATTTCATATAAGTGGGTCATCTCAAATTACATTCGCAGTTCATGACGAGAATTCTTAACTATCCTGAATTTTTTCGAGCATATGGATACTATTCAGCACTCAAACATGATGTGCTTAATGATGATGTGCTTAATGCTTAATTTTCGAAAATTTTGCAAGATTTTAATATTTTTAGTCATTCTAGGTCAAAATCTCGTTTTTATGAAACTCAAATAACTAGAACAGTTTGTAAGAGCGTTTCAATCTATCTTACATTTTCTTGAGCATGTAAAAACAAATCACACTTAAAATTTACTGGAACAAAAAAAAAATGAGAAGCTTTTATCCATAAAAATGCTCTGCCTCTGAATTGTGCAAAGAAGATTATAAATTCCCTGTTCAAAGTAAGAACTGTAATAATTTTTTTTAGACAATTCCATTTTTAAATTCAGAATTACAGATATCTTCGGAAACTCCCTGTTTTAAATTAAACTTAAAATTATTATATGATTTTTTAAAATTTGGTAATCGGGACAAAACATTTGTTTTCAATCGCTCACTGTAAAACAAATTTTGAATAAAAAAATATATGCTTGTACTGCAAATACGCATTCACCCACAAGCTTTAAAAACTAATATAACATACCTCCTGTTGTTTTTTTTATAACAATATAGTGCAATTTTATAAACAATTTTATTTATTTTGAAGTTGGAATATTTTTTTCCGTTTTTTTACCTTTAAATTTTTTTTCAAGATTCACAAATATACAGGAAAAATTTAAGAATGGAGAAATGAAAACCCCAAGTGTTACGAATTTTTATAATTCGTCGCGCACGTTGCAGCGAGCTAGCTAGCGAGAACACTTCGACGATTTCGCATGAAAAAATTCGTACCACTTGGAGTTTTCACTTCTCCACTCTCAAATTTTCCTGCATGTTTGAAAATCTTGAACAAAATTTTTATAGTAAAAAAAAAACGGAAAAAAATGTTCCAAGTTCAAGAAAACTAAAATTGTTCATAAAAATGTACTATATTCTCATGAAAAATAAAACAATAGAAGGCATGTTATACTATTTTTTAAATCTTGTGGGTAAACGCGTATTTTTAGTACAAGAATAATTTTTTCTATTCAACACTTCTTTTACAGTGTAGCGATTGAAAACAAACAATTTCTCCCGATTACCAAATTTTGAAAAATCAAATGTCGAGATTTTCGAGTATCACAATAAAAAAATAAACATGTCAATTATTTTCGAACACAAAATGAGAAAAAAGGTTCATTGTAAATCTCCCATGTA
>NC_046658.1:31369733-31381811 GCF_010883055.1 Belonocnema kinseyi
GCGGATAGATGGTTCGTGTACCAATGGTTTCTGCTGAATATGGTTACAAAAATAAATGGGCAGTCGCGGACAATTGTCCAGGGGTGGTCACGAAGGATTTAACGCCCAAGCGGAGGTGTGAAACCCGTGCTGAAAGCCTAATGGCACCTGTGTGAGGTATCTAGAACGGTGATTCTGGGATACCGGGTGACCTCTCAGAGTACGCAACCTTATTCTTGCATGCGGGGCTCTAGAAGGATGGACGAACCCCTTTCCCTAGCTTTTTGTGGGAACAACAATGAAAACCCCAAACATAGTTGTAGTAAGTGCGGTTCAAAACAGCAGAACGTGCAGGGCTCCCGACAATGGGTCGGCCAATAATGCCGACCACTCTAGAGCTGGGGGAGCCAATGAAAATGGATTCAATGCGATGGATCGGCGGAATCTCGGGACCTTTAGGTGGACGGAGCGACTGAATCACGACTTGATAGAGTGCTACGATGCGAGTGTGACTCCTGAACGGGGTTACATGGCACGGCTGCATGCTCTGTGTTGCGAGAAACACCCGGAGCTATCGCACTTTTCGCAGCAACGTCTGCGAAACCATGCTGAACTACTCCGTAAAAGGGGCTATGTAAGCGGAACGCCTACTCTACCACAGCTAGAACAAGCCGGCAACAGAAAAAGAGAGGCGACACTAAGACCAACCGCGGACAGGCATCCAATAGAGGTCTGGCTGAAACGGATGTCGAGCTTCGTGGAGATTTTTCGGAAGAATCCGACCTCTGGGATATCAATTGTTTTGTGTATAATGCAGCGAGAGCTTTGGCCGATGCGAGCCGTGAAAAAAATCAACGATTGATCATAAGACCAAAAGACGAATGCACCAACTCACCATAAATATAGGCTGGACAATACAGTACGCGTCCCGCATTCAGTGTGTGATTGACGACATCACATCTGGCAAAAATTTTACCGGCAAGGTTCGAAAGTTTGCGTGCGAACTCCGGACCCCTTATCACAAACTTAACAAGCATAGACTGTACGAAGTCTCAGATAACATAAATAGCTTCAAGGAGCTGTGTGATGCCCTCACAACAGCTGATGAAGAATGCGAACAATTGCAAGCCAATCACTTGTCTGATCACACTGTATAAGATATTCACAGCTATCCTAACTGATAGGATTGTTCGGGCAATTGAACCTGTGTGGCAAGAAGTGTATGAACAACGCGGCGCAAAGAAAGGCGTAGCAGCCCTGGCGGACCTAAGGAATTTCAACGTAGAATCCGAATTTCAACAATTTAAAAGTTGATTTTGCTGTTTTTTCGAGTTTATTAAAAAGTAACCGAATGGGGACCCAATGGGGTCTTTATGGTACTTTGCAGAAGCTCCATTCGGTCCCTTCGGTCCGTCAGGGAGGATGTCGGGAGTACCTGCTTATCGATACATGTAACTGCAAAGATGCAGCGTACTACCAGCGTGACCTATCGAAGTCCTGGATTGATTACCGGAAAGCTTTCGATTCGACCTCCCATAAACTTATCATCTGTCTTTTGAAAATCTTAAAGGTTCATCCGCAAATAGTAGGGTGCATAGAGAGATTGATGCCGCTTTGGAAAACCAGATTTACTATCTCATCTGGCAAAAATCGTGTGACGACTAACAAGGTCACGTTTCAGAGAAGTGTCTTTCAGGGCGACACCATGAGCCCACTCCTCTTTTGCCTTACATTATTGCCACTATCTCTAGCACTGCGCCATTCTGACGGGTACTTGTGCGGCAAACCTGCAGATCAAAAGTACAAGGTCACTCATGTATTTTACATGTTACGATCTCAAGATCTATGCTAAAAACAGAGAGCAACTGCATCTAGCTCTGGGGATTGTCGAACGATATACTAAGGAAATTGGAATGGAATTTGGTTTAGACAAATGCGCCAAGGTTTATTTGAAGTGAGGAAAACTTAATGGCATCCCTGAAGATCCTGAGCTCGTTGATAGAAGCGCCATACGACACCTTTGCGCTGGAGAGACTTATACATACTTGGGCGTGCCACAGAGCCGCATTCAGGATGTGACATCTATAAAGGATACTCAAAGTGGTCGCGGAATATTGAATCTTGAATGTCTTCACAACAGGATTATTCTGGGTACAGCACATAGAGTCGCAAATGGAAGAAACCCTCTTCTTAAAATGGTCAGGAAGTACGAAGAAGTGGGCAAAGGAGCGTTTCTGTACAAAACAGCGGAGGAGGCTGCTGAAACACTCGGACTTAACTTCAGTATTAGGGGTGAGCAAAATGCATCAAATCTTATCTATCTTGAGTACTCACTCCTGAAAGCGCGGATTAAGAAAGCACAAGAGAAAAACTTCTGTGAACAGCTCCTCGATAAGAGGATGCACGGCATCTTCCACAGAAATATGGAGGATCAGTCAATGTCGTGTGAGCTAACTTTTGCCTTCCTTAAATCACCCGCATTGAAGTCTGGCACGGAGGGTTTCATTTTGGCATTGTCAAGACGTTTTCATTTCCACCTTAACACACCGTCACCACATTTTGAGCTAAGACATTCCCGATGATAGCTGCAGGGCGTGCCATGCACACCCCGAGCATTTGGTACACATACTATCTAGTTGTTCAACTCATGCGGGAACAGCCTACATCCAGAGGCACAATGCTGCACTAAGAGTGCTTTATTAATATCTCTGTCACTCTTACGGCATTAATCTTGATATCGCTCCTCTAAATGCTCCTAGGGAAGTCGAGTGAATTGTTAAAAATGAGAAGTGCCGTATATACTGGAACTTTATATTTTCCACAATTTTTTCTGTTGCACACTCGAGGCCTGACATGGTTCTTCTTGACTTCGAAAAGCGAACCATGTTCGTTATCGAATTTTCAGTATCATCTGACAAAAACATCATAGCCAAGGTGAATGCGGCAATTGTACCCGGAATATTCTGTTCAACTAATCATGCTTATCATCGGAGCTCTTGGAGGTGCCAAACTTTCACTGGTTAGTAGCCTGAAAAGCATCCCTGCGTGTAAACAATATTCTAAAACACTTATGGGGAAAATGCAGAAGGTGTCCGTCCTTGGGTCACTCCGTGTCCTCAGGGTGCACGAGACTTTTGCCTGATCGTTGTATTGATTCCGTTACAGACTGTAACCACCTATCTCACGGTCGTGAGACGTGGTTGTGGTTAAAATTTTACCGCGATTTCACTGGGATCGGGTGCAGTTTTTCAGATTAGCACCCGCTCCCGGCGAAATCCTACGGTTGTCCTAATAACACCGGATTTCAAGTTTTTAAAAGCTTGAAAAGTTTCAAATTGTAAAGAAAAAGTCAAAGTGAAAAAATTAATGTTTAACAAAATAGCTAATTTTTTACACAAAATTGGATGTTTTAATTTAAATTATGAAGCTTCAACGAAAAAATTAATCTTTATAAAAGAGTTAACTTTCAAGCAAGTTACTGAATTTTCATAAAAAAAGCAATTCTGAATCGTTGTTCGTTTCTTGAATGAACAAACTGAAATTATAAAATATCAATCGATTATATGTAATCGTTGTCTTTATAAAATACGGAGAAACGATTACTTCGAATTCCGGAATTAATTTGAAATCATCCAGGTAAAGCTTCATGCACATAAAATAAAGTGATCTTCCTACCTTTGTCTTTGTAATTTTGTTGAAAAAATCTGCAATATTTCCAGGTCCATCGCGTTTTCTTTTTTTCGATTGTTCATGATTTATGATCACAAGACAGCACCGTGAAGTAAAAAGGAGAAATGTTTCGTAAATTCAGGGGGAATTGAGTTACACACAATATATTAGTCAACTCAGTTCATCCTCTTTTCCAGCTCCTCCAATTTTTCAGGTCGAATAGAGACAAACTTGTAAATTACTGTAAGTCTCTAAACGCAGATTTTTGGGTACTTTAGAAGCTTTTAATTACTTTAAAGATTCTATTGCCAACCAGCTCTCCTCGAGTAAGGTTTAAGAGAGCATGTAATAAATATGCACTTTAATCATTGGTGCTCTAAAATTATATTGTACGGCTACCCGTGTGGTCTTAAAATTAGTTCATTTCCAGTAGTGTTACAACATCGATGACGAAAAATCGGAACTATCGATGTTTTCCTTGCGATGATCGATGTTTTTGGAACGATGTTTTACTTTCGATCCATAGATTCAAACATCGATGTTTTCTTTCCGATGTTTTGGAAATTTTCAAATTGCCAAACCAAGACGTCACTTTACACCAACGGTAGAATAAAACAAGGTATTGTGATGCTGTATTCACATGCATTTCTACTAGTCGCCAGCCAGCAGAAAAGTCATAAGAGTAAAAGAAATAGAGAGTATTTTTCTTCCAATGTTCCGCTCTGTGTCTCTCTTATTCGTATGACTCTTCCGCTGGCTGGTGATTAGGGATGACTAGCTTGCGCTAGTCGTTAATTTCCAATCGTGTGAAAGAGCCCTAGCCTCTTTTGGGTGTAAATTTACTCACTCACTTTTAATGCAGAAATGGATGCTCAGACTAAATCTGGAAATAAGCCACGTGGTGATCTTTTCCCTCTCTAGTCTGTGCTTTTGATACTGGACAAAAGTGGCTTTTTAAGTGTTTCAATTTTTTGGTAAGTTTCTAATTTTAATACTTTTTGCTCAACTTTTCGAAAATAATATACATAATCCGCGTGTTATCTGATTATTGATATTTTAACCTCAAAAAATAGTTGAGTTTAAAGTGTAATAAAATGTGAAAAATTGTTATAATATGTTTTAAGTACCAATATGAATATTTCGGAACCTTTCTACAATTATACGAGATGTTTAAAGACAATTTTTTGTCTTTACGAAATTACAGTTTTCGTATGGTGCTCATGTTACAATAATGCCTAAAAAAACGAGCGGAGTCTTGAAATATTTTCCAGAAGTACTAGTCGGACAAAAATCTCGTGGAAAACTATGTGATAAAATGCTTACGTATTCTGGAAATACGACAAATTTATGGAGTCATATTAATTCAGTTCATGAATCAACGATAGATAAAAGTCATATGTGGAAGGTAAAAGAGGAGATATCGGAAAATTCCAGACAATCAGAATCGTCTTCTGAACCTGGATCATTAAAACGCACTCTCGCTGATTCATCAGAAAAGATGTCTGCTAAAAAGTCAAAAATTGAAGGGTTGAGCTAACTATTTACGACTACTCTGTTTTATAATTTATCACTTTAAATTCATATTTTATGGTTCTTGGACTCAAGCTCTTACCTAATAGTTAAACTGCCTCCCCTTCTAGAAATACTCATTTGAGATCAATAAGAAACGATAGAACTAATCTCTCAATCGTTCCGAATCATGTTTCTTCATTGTTATAAAACGATTGAGAACAATTAAGCATTTTACATTTCCAATTGTTTCCATTCAGGTAGTTCGAATTTGGCATGAGATAGCAGGACTTTCGCATGACGGGAATTATTTAACAACAGTTATTCACTTTTCTGGAAGAAAATCAATTTTAAACACTGTATATTAAATAATAAAGTAAATAGAAATATTATAGGTAATTTTTACCAGACGAACCTGGCGCTACGATAACAACTGTGCTAATACATTAAAAATATACAATCAGATACGCGATAAAAATCAAAAAGTTGATTTTATATTAGTGAAAGCAGCAAAATTGTTGTTATTTTTTAATTATCATGCGCTCTTGGATCATTTACTATAGTGAATATTTTATAAAGCCTTAAAGGTTTTAAAATCGGTTGAGATTAAAACAAAATTAAAGGAATATTTTAAAAATTAAGTCGAAAATGTTTAATAATTTTAGATTTAGGTTTTAAAAATAAGTGAAATGCTAAATAAAAATGTTCAATCATTTTAAAGATTAAAGACTTTTAAAGCCTTCAAAATGCAATTACAATTTTAAATGACAAGCGTTTTAATTGAACAATTTTTAATTAAATGCACGAAAATTTGTATAATTGTAGATCAATGTATTGAAAATTATTTGGCTTTAATTTTAAATTGTTAAAAAATTAATCATTCAAATTCAAACCTTTTGAAAAGAAAGGTATAGTACAAAATCATAATAAAAACTAAAATGCAGACATTAAAAATAAAAAAATAAACTACTGAATCCAAAAAACTGAAAAGCATTATGAAGTGAATAATTTGAAATTAAAACTCTAATGATTGAATATTCTTCAATTGATAATTTAAAACTTAAAATATTTATTGATTTCAAATTGCAAAAATTGAACGAATTTTTTTACCAGGAAGAGGTCTCAATTCTTAATTCCTAGCCATCATTAACGCATAGATTCATCTTATGATTAAAAACCGTTTTATTAATTCAACTTTCTAAATATAACAGTAAATTTACTTTTTTTATTATTCACAAGGTAGCCACTAAAATCGAAAAAATTTGGAATCATTTTCCGGTATAAAAAAATGTACACGGAATAGAGGAACAGAATAAAACTCAAATTTTAAGTTTTCAAAGTTGAACCTTTTTTATTTAAAGTATTTTAGACTAAATTGCAAATTAAACCATTCGAAGTAGAAGTTTTCTGAACACTGAGCATTTTAAATGTATAATTAAAACTATTGAAACCAGCTGTTTCGAGTTAAAAACTTTAGAATGTATGTAAAAATTACAAGCCATCTGGACACTTCTTCTAAATAAAGCATTCCGAATTTTACAATATGGTTTCAGAAGCCTGTAACTTTGTATATATTAAAATTATGCCATGTGAAATTGAAGTAATGAAAAATGTAATTTTTTATCTTGATGCGATTTGATTTGAATAAGTACAAATTCAGAGACTTATAAAATAAACTTTTTAAAATTCGGGCTCCTAAGCTGCTTAATTGTAAACTTATTAATTTTTTTAAATTTTAGCATTTCAAACTCAGTTTCAAAAAATTTTTTAATTTAAAATCAAACTTTTATTCTTTGATAGGCTAAAATGTAGAAAAAATTCGATACTATTATATGAAAGTTTATGAACATATGATTTTAAGGTTAGGCATAGACAAACCAAATTATTTTAAATGTTAAAAATGGAATATCTCAAATATTTAAAATTAGAAACTTTCAAGAATTTCAAATCAAACTTATTTAAAAACTCATAATTTTTATATTGCAAGAAACTTAAAAGTATTAGATAAGTATTTCTACTAAAAATATTAAAAAATTCAATGAGTTACCTACAATTTATTTAGCCCGAGTTTTAAAATGTAAGCGCCATCCTAGGTTCTATAATGATTCCAATCGTTTTCAATTGGGTATCTATGATTCTGAGTAAGGGGTTAATATTGTCACTACATTATTTTAATATTGCTATAATTATTTACAAGCGGGGTTTCACTCTTTCAAACAAAAAAATGTCTACAATATGAATATAAACCGAAGTAAATAAACATCTTGCAACAATATAACCACTAAATCAAACTACTACTACCTACTTGATAATTACACTAAATCACTGACACGTCGGTGAAATGGCATGGTTTTTACATGTTGTTATAACCCGAGATACTATCGATTTTTCATTCGGTATACCGCCTGAACAAATATTCTAATTTTTCTTCTTAACATTTTTGTTAAACCATTAAAAGTTTCATTTCTAGCCAATAAAAGCGTGCGCGTCATGTGCGTTACAAACAAAAACTGCAGAGGGCGCACTGCATGCAAATGCATTCACTCAATTCAATACGATCGAATGCGATTGGGAACAATTGACACAGTAAGCAGCCATTTAAACCGATACAACTTTTGATCACTCTTAATCGTCGTAAATCGTTTCCAATAGATTATTTCTAGAAGGGTCATTTTACTCAATAAACACTAGCATTAAATATGTTTTCATTATAAGCAGAACTCCTTTTTCAAATAAAACTTCATGCAGTGAGAAAAACGGTTTACTTTTATAATTTTGACGAAAAAAGAAATTTTCGAATGTTTATAGGTTAGTTCAGGTTAGTATTAAGAATTCAATTACACGTAAACATTATTCAATTGAATAGATTTCCCTTTCTATACTAATTTCTATCTCCAAAAAGAATACAGCTTGGTACCTCAAAATTTTTCATGCTAGCATTTATTTAGTAAAATGAAGCGATTGAAATTTAAGGTTAGAGATCGAGTCAAACAGCCTTAAATAACATGTGTGTGTGTGTGAACCCCTATAATTTATTATAATTTGCAGGATAAAATAGATTTTATAAAAACTATTGTTTGAGTATTTTACAGATTTCAACTAAAGTAAGTCAGGCACAGAAAGTGCCATTAAAATTAAAACAACTAAACCTTAAAACGGCTTATGACAATTTTTCGTCGTATAAAGAGGGTGGTACAAAGAACAAAACATTAAACGATAGAATATTATTTATGATCTGCAAAGACAGCACGCCATTTTCAATTTCTAAACATGAAGGATTTAAAGATGTTTTAAAATGTGCTGTTCCTCAATATGAAATGCCAACAGGCATCACTTTCTCGAAACTGCTTGATTCGAAATATGAGTCTCTCTCCTTAAAATACAAGCAAGAATTGAAAAAATCGGAGGATTTGACTTTAACATGTGACATTTGGCGTGACACTATGCAGACACGAATTTTTTTGGGTGTAACTGCACATTTTGATAAGGTAATGATCTCAAGTCTGCTATGCACATACTCTTAATTTAGCGGTTGAAAAGGCACTTGAAACAGTGGATGATCTCCTCGGTATAATTCAAAAAGTTAAATCGATTGTAACTTGGTTTAAAGTATGCATAAATGCAAGCGATGACCTTCGAAAAGCACTTCGAAAAGTGTCATGCGGATATTAGAACCAATGGAGGAAGCAACTAGACACGTCTGCGGTGAAAAATACGTCCCCAGCAGTATAGTCACCCTTTAGTGTCTTGTTTAAATGAAACTGCTGACAACTTAGAGCCAAAAACCGAAATAGAAAAACAACTGCAGCAGCAGTTATTGAATCAAATGACAGGTCGCTTCGCAAATCAAGAAAAATCGCAAAGAGAAGACAAATCTGCTGAAGTCCCACAGCCAGGTATAAGCATGTCGCATTATAGAATTTGTATTCGTATAGCCCTCAAATAAAATTATTGAGATGTACTTTCATTTTACGTGAGTTGTGCATATAAAAATATTCTATTTCTTATGATTTCAGCAAGTGGAAAGTCTGCATCTTTGTGGAACGTACATCGCAGAGTTGTTCTTGAAGCATCACAGAGAAAGGACGCAGTAGAAGAAAGTTTCTCTCAAGGAGATGAATTGTCAGTATTTTTAAATGCTCTGATCGTCAATGAAAAAAAATCCTTGGCAAGAATGGTCAAAACTGGCTACAAGGTATCCAAAACTGGCGAAAATATCCCCAAAGTTCCTTTCTATTGCTGCAACACGCGTTCCATGCGAATGGTTTTTTTCGAAAGCAGACTACCGTTTAAATAAACAAAGAAATCGGCTCTCGGGACCAAAGTTGCTGAAGCAATTGTTCTTGCAGTCGATTTCTAAAGCAGATTGATAGTTCAATACGTGGAAAGAAGTGTTTGTTTGTTTTTGATACCCGTTTTTATTATAGATTTATGTATATACCACATTATATTATATATGTATTTAGTATTTATTATATTTTATAATATAATGTTCTTTATTTGAATATTATTACTGGACATGGTTTTAAAATTTTATCAAAGTTTGAAAAGTGTTTTTTTTTTATTATTATTATTTTCTATTTGCAAAATGTAATAATCTTAATAGATTGGTTTAGAATCAACCACTAATATATTATATTAATAGTATCATATATTGATATATTTTTAAGTTTTTGTATACTTATATTATTTAATATTTCATATTCTATAATATATTTGATATTTTACATTTGAAGAAAATTATTTTTCAATCATCAGTGTTTTTTTCGATACATCGATGCTGTCTACAAATGACCTGATATATCGAAAACATCGAAGGTTTGTTTTGAAGCTAACATCGATGTTAAACATCAATCCTGGCTACGCCGCTGTACCTGAGTACCTGCGGAGAATTTCTCAGAGCTTCTCAGAGCCTTGAGAATCTTTAGCATATACTCTGAGATTTCTATCGGTAGGGTGAACTCAGGGAAGGGATGATTACTTCGGGCTCTCTCATGAGAAACCGAAAAAATAAAAAACATATGCCCATGGTTTTGGTAACTTTATCTAACACACCACAAGCAAAAGATTTGTTCAAACTGCATCGCTTGCTTTTATCCAAATAAAAGTGATGCGTGTGTTGAGCATAAGGAAACTTCTCAGTGCTTCAATTGTTAGAAATTTTATCATGTTTCTGATATGTATCCTGCTACTCCATACTATGTCAAATATTGGGTTCCGTATAACAGTGGCAGCTGCAAAAAAAGATGCACAGACTCCGGCCACTTGTGCTAACTGTACTGAAAATCACCCAGAAAAATATAGAGGATGCTATGCTTTTTAGAAAGCCTCTACAAAATGAATCAAATATACGAAAACTAAAAATATCCCAAAACAGAATCCTAACAGCAAGCTGCCCGCATCCCAAAATGACCCTCAAATTACAAAGTCTACGTCCTCTAAAAGTCAGGTTCCACAATTCAAGAAAACCCCAGTAGTCACACTTAATCAAAATGCAATCTCACAAAGCATTAAGCTCAACTTAATCAACCTTATAAAAGATTCCACAACCTTAGCCGAAACTATTATAATTCGCGGCTATAAAATTTATAGAAATAATACCAACAGAGGAACAAATATTTAAATTAAAGAAAATATCGGCCACCACGAATGAATAATCCCTGAACTAAAAACACTCGAAGCCACTGCTGTATGAATAAAAATACACGAGAAGTCACATGCCATTGTTTCGCTCTACCAGTCTTCCTTTCGAGAATTTGTAAACAATGATTACAACAAAATATTCAAACTTGATATTCAATAATTACTGCAGGTGATTTACACGCCAAACATTTAGCCTGGAATAGCAGAATAACCAAAAAATCGGAAAACAATTATTTGAATTCATAAATGACAGGAATCTCTCGGTTTCAGCATCAGAATCTCATACATTTGTTCCCCCACGGTAAAAAGCCCGGTCACACCTCGCTACAACTTCGCAAAAGCGAACTGGCAAACATTCAATTCCGCTCTGAAAACTTGAATTAATTTTGAACCCAAGCTAAAAAATTCTACCCACAACGACGAAACCATAGATAACCTCAAGTCTATTATAAACATTGCCATTTACGCTTAGATTCCTCTGCCTACTGTTAACAAATACCATCCATCACTCAGTCCCGAGATTTGAAACAAAGCCATCTGACTCACAATACGGCAGCTTACTAACTCATGCCTAACTCACCTTTCTCTTATCTTTAATGCCTGTACTCAACTAAGCTACTCTCCTGAATCTTGGAGTATATCTCACATTTTAGTTTTTCAGAAAAAAGGCAAGGATCCATATCGTCCAACCAGCTACAGACCCATTAGTGTTTATAATACAATAAGCAAAATTTTTGCAAAAATAATACTCGCGTAAACTATCACCTCGAAAAAAACAGCATCCTTAAACCGCATAAATACGGTTTTAGAAAACGTCGCTCTACGTAGCACATGATGCTCAAGCTCACCGAAGCCATTAGTCTAACTTTCAATCGAAGAAAACATACTAGAGCTGTTTTCATTATTATTACACCATTAAGCCATTTCCCTTTCGGGTTAGGCATGACTCACTCGGTAGGAGAAAGGAGTAGTGAGTGGAGGGGATAGAGATTTTTCAGATTGATCGAGAATTCTCGTGCTATTTAAGTAAATAACACGTTCGTCCCGCAACACTGCTCAGACCCAGGTTGCTGATCAATCTCTCTAGCAATCACCCCAAGCGAAGAACCTCACGAAGTCGTTTTATAAGGTTCCCCACTTGGGTCCATTAGTAGCCAAGGTCTTCTGTTTCAGGCATCATTCACTCTACTGACACTCTTTTTATTAACTATTTGCCGACATACTTTCCTGTCCTGGCATACTTCTCTAGCTTCTTTTATGTCCATGCATTTTTTCATG
>NC_046658.1:31381911-31389185 GCF_010883055.1 Belonocnema kinseyi
CAACATCGCAGTTGTGGTGTCCTATAGCTTCATCTCCGAATTGTCTCCTAAAATAGTCTCTGAAAGCCTCTAGTATTCCGTCTGCATAATATACCATTTCCCCCCTACTATTTCTCATGTTGACAATTTCTGTACTTTTGTTTCCTTTCATTTTTTTATAAAGTAGTCTGGGAGACACGAAACCATGATCTCCGAGATGCTGCTTTGCTCTTTCATTCAAAATCAGACCTACTCCTTGTTTACCATGTGGTTCACAGTCTAGTCCTGACCATATTTCAAATCCGCCTTTCAACGCGCCGTTTTTTATGTCTTTAGTTTCGCATCCCTTTTTCTTTGTTTCGGGCACACATAAAATATCTAGTTTCTTCACGTCCATAGTTTCACGCAATTCTTTTACCTTGAGATCATTTACTCCACTAGCATTCCAAACACCCAGTCTCCATTCGTCGCCTGAAACATGACCTTTAGATTTTCCGTCTGCATGCCTTTTGTCATTAAAATTTCCAGTCCTTTCCGAGGCTATTTTGTAGTTTGTATTATTCATTGTATAGATTATTCGCCCAACTAACACCTTTATGCAATAAGTTTATTTTCGGAGTCGAAATCATGTCAAAGTTAAGTATCAAATCGTCATATGGTGGAGATTGTAGTTCTAACGTCAGTCCTACCAAAAACTTCAGTTAATAAGGGAGGTTTGGGAGAGGGGGGAGGTAGAACTGGAACCGAGAGAGTCGTCTTGGGTTTGTGTTTTTGTTTCCATGCTGACATTGCATAAAAAGCTTTGGATAGTGCCTGGCATGTTGGACTACTCATAAACTAACAAATTACAACTTTACAAGAGGGCTTATCCATTTTGTACATTCTTAACTGTGACACTTTTAGACTTAGCATACTTTAGCCCATTACGTAACACCCCCACCGACTGCATTCCTAAGGGACGAAGGACTACGCTTTCCCTAAAATACTTGTTTTCCCCCCGAGATGGTAAGCGTCAGTGTTGGACCTTCCTTGTTGCGTGCAACATCGCTTCTCGGCTTTTTGTAATCTTTCATTTTTATGAATAAATAATAATATCTACGGATATCCGTTTATTTATTTCTTTTATAACGTAAGCCGTCACAGAATTTTGGCGATCCTGCCAGGATCCCTCGAAACGACTCTACGGAATCAAACTCGACGGATCTTCGAATAAAAAAAGAAACTGGAAAGCACCATTAAGTGCAGTTTTGTGAAAGTGCATTGCTGTGAAATCAGTTTACGGACTAAATAGTGCATCCAGAAAGCATTATCAAGTGCAGTTTTGTGAAAGTGCATTGCTGTGAAATCAGTCTACGGACTAAATAGTGCATCCATCATACGGTGAAGGAATTTCACTGGGAATCACCAGGGAATACGTAACCAGGCTGAATTAAGTAGGCTTGATAGTAACTCTGTAGGGATAAGGTCCTTTAGAAGGAGAGACGTCACTCAACCAAGCTGACACCGTTGGAAACGCAGCTCACGAGCCAGCGCCCAGGCAGGACGTCACCTTGAGGCCCAGAATTCTTCTCGTCGCAACCGAACCTAATACTCATATGAAAATTGTGAGTCTAGTTTTAGCATTTCAAACATTTTCGACAATTCTGGACGATTTAGATATCGCGAAATACTATCTCGTTAGCATAATTAATTAAACTGGCTCTCGCGTCGTATCTAAAACATTTAGCTGCGCAAAACTTAGCAACTAACCTTACAATGTCCACCACCTCAAATTCCGAAACTAATCTATCCGAAATAAATCAAACCCTTCAAAACGTCATGCAGAAGTTGACTCTTCTGGAAGAGAATCAAAGATCCATGAAGAATAATTTAAGGTTCCTAAATGATGAAAACGCGAAAAGGGTTGAGGAAATTAAAATATTGGCTCGACAAGGTAACGCATTGCTCACCGAAGATGACGATACCAAGAAAAATTCCATCGAGAAAAACGGCCATACGAAAAGGCAATGTTTTGAGAACAATGAGAGTAGCGATTCGGAAGACTCGGGTGATGAGAGGGATATACCTGCTACGCTACAAAAATCGACCACTCACGTGCCCTCCTCGTCACAAACACAGCCCCAAGGTCTCACTGGCATTGTGTCAGTTGCTGCTAAAGGTCTTGTCCACACAATCGAAATTTTCAATGGACAAGACGATGTGGGGGTGCAAGATTTTATACGGTCAGTTAAATGCGCTAAAGCCAGGTGTTCTCAGCCGGAACTATTACTAGATTTTATAGTCACGGAACAGATCGTCGGTAACGCTAAGCGCGCAATTAGATACGCGACAATTAATAACTACGACGATCTTTATGATGTATTAAAACAAAATTTAAGCAAGGGACTATCTGTAGAGCTATGTCGAGGAAAATTAGAGAATTGTCGACAGAATAACGATACGGTACAAATGTACAATCAAAGATTCAGGCAAGCTCTGAATGAATTAAATTATGCCGTTCAAGCCGAGCATTGAAAAAAAAACAGCTCGGAAAATTGCCCTACAAATCAAAGAAAAAGCTTCAATAAAGAAATATATCATGAACCTTCGGGATGAAATAGGGTCACAAGTAAGACTTTTAAAACCACTCACTATTAATAAAGCCCAACAAGAAGCCTTAGAGGCATAAGTCTAGTACCGCGAAAAAAACCGTTCGCGATCGAACACCGTACCTAAGATGACACTGCGGTTTACACCTTCCGTCACTCGCCCCATAAATCATAATTTACACAATCCCAGAACAGCTTCACAAAATCCACCAAACCAAAGTATGCCTTTAAGTCAGCGCATACAACTGAATTGCAACCTTTGCAAAAAAACGGGTCATACAGAAAAACAATGCTACCGAAAACCACGGAATTTTCAGTTTACCCAAAATCAGAGACGCCCTCCCCAAAGAGTCCACAACATCACCGAAACCAATTCAGAGACCGAGCGACATTTCGAAGAGTCCGAAAATCTCGAGGACGCGTGGACCGAGTCACGTGTCAGAACGCCTACAATCAGTTCTTATTCGACCCCGCGGATTCAGAAGCGACATACGACTCCTCGTGGACTCAGGATCGTCAACAAACATAATTACAGAATCTCATGTGCCGCAACTTATCCCTAAAGTGCCTTTTAAAAAAGAATTCAGAATGTGTAATGGTAAACAAACATCCGAACATAAAATCACAATAGAGTATCTCAGTCTTATACATTTCACGTGGTCCCGGATATTTTCCCAATGCCGGAGGACGGCATATTAGGATTGCGATTTATGCGACAATACGCATATAGTTTGTCGAATAAAACATTGAAACTAAATTCGCATGAACATGAATTATTCGATGACGGAATATTCATACCTCCAAATCAAACTAGATTGGTTCGAATTCCGGTAACAAAACACGATGGTCAGGTAATAATTTTTTATTACCCCCACCTTCCAGATTCAATACTTCAAATACAAGACCAAACAATAACTATACCCATATCTAATGAATCTTCAGAATTCAAGAAAATATAAATGAACGAAATAAAATATGAGTACCTTGAAATGGAAATCCCTGAAGAAAAGGTTTATTATATAACTCAGAGTGAGCTATCCGAACGTTTAAAATCACTCATGGAAAACACTCGTTTGAACCACATTGAACAAGACCTCAGGGAAAATATCACAAAAATTATCCACTCATATAACGACATTTTTTCATTACCAGGTGACCCATTACCAAGCTCAGAATTAAGTAAACATAAAATAGTTCTCACACAAGAAAAGATTCTCAATAATCACTCCTATAAACCTCCAGAATGTCACAAAAAAGAAATCGAGACTCAAGTTAACGAGATGTTGACTAAAAAGATAATCCGAAACTCAGAATCACCCTATAATTCACCATTGTGTGTGGTCCCAAAGAAAGTCGACGCATCGGGCCTGAAAAAGTGGAGAGTTATGGTGGACTTTCGGAAGATCAATGAAATCACGGAACACGATGCATATCCACTCCCAATGATCGAAGACATTTTAGATCATTTCGGAAATGCCAAATTTTTCTCCGCATTTGACCTTCGTGCTGGATTTCATCAGATTCCCATGGAGGAAGGTTCAAAAAAATTCACTGCGTTTTCAACACCTAAAGAGCATTTTGAGTTTAAAAGAATGCCATTCGGTCTCAAGAATGCCCCAGCAACATTCCAGAGGATGATGGACAACGCTTTGAGAGGATTGAATGGGAGGATATGCATGGTCTTTTTGGATGATATTGTTGTATTTGGTTCCACGATAGAGGAGTACAACCAGAATCTAGTTACTCTATTCGAAAGACTACGCCAGACCGGTCTCAAACTTCAACCTGATAAGTGTGAGTTCCTGAAACCCGAATTAGAGTATCTAGGTGACGTAATTACAGAGAACGGAGTTAAACCAAACCCTGCGAAATTACAAGCAGTAGCAAATTTTAGAATCCCAAAGAATGCTACAAAGGTCAAGTCATTTTTAGGACTTTCAGGGTATTATCGAAAATTTATCAAAAACTATTCAACTACCGCTAAACCACTCACAGAACTCACTAAAAAATTAAAAACCTTTGCCCGGCCCTCAGAATGTCAGGAAGCATTTGAAAAATTAAAGAATGTCTTATGCAGTGCCCCCGTTTTGAGATATCCAGATTTTGAAAAGGAATTCATTTTAACTACAGATGCCTCGAATGTCGGTCTAGGAGCCATCTTATCTCAAAATGTCACCCATGTTGCTATATCTTTCGAGCACTTAACAGCTCAGAGTTAAACTACACCACCACTGAAAAAGAGATGCTCGCAATAGTTTGGGCGGTAAAAAGACTCCGACAGTACCTTTTGGGACGCGAATTTCAGATAATTACTGATCACCAAGCCCTCACTTGGCTATTTAACGTCAAAGATCCCTCATTGAGACTGATGCGCTGGAGACTCAAAATGGAAGAATATAAATACAGAGTTGTATATAAGAAAGAATCCGAAAATACAGCCGCTGATGCGCTATCGCGGATGCACCCAATCCATGAAAACTTAACAAATGAGCAAGTAATGGAAACAAACATCGATCTAGAAGCACAGTTACCTGATATTGAAATCCTGGATGCACCCTGAGAGCGCGATCTAAATACACCAGAACCACCTGATGAAAGCTCAATAAGAAATCCAGAAATCCCAACCTGTATTCCGACGGACACGATTATTGAAACTCCAACACCAGAACTACCAATAGAACCTCCCTCAGTACCCGAAAGACCTACTGACCCTCAACTCTACCAAGAATACTATCGATGGTTTGGGAACAGAACACCTACTCACGAAGTAGAAAACCCCAACGCTAATGGGAAATTGTGGAGAGAATTCTCTAAAAGACCAACTAACGATCCAAACATCAAAGTCCTACCCCTTTACACAGAGAGAGACTGGCTTAGAATACTGGATAATACTGCCACGTGGACGATTTCAAGAAAATTAACCATACTTAGAATGCATTTTAACGACCCAACCATCACCTCCACAGAGCGTGTGAAACTTAAGATCTTAATTGCATTCATTAGCTTCAAATATCCTCAATTAAAAATCCACACATGCTACAATGCTGCAACTCAGCTAACACAAGAGGAACGGAATCAAATAATCAAAGAAAGTCACGGGTCTCTGATGGCTCAACATTTTGGAGAGGATAAATCTATTCAAAGAGCTAGAGAATTAGGAATCTGAACCAATATGGAAAATGACGTAATAGATTATATAAAGAAATGTCACACATGTCAAACGCAAAAACTGAATAGAATCAGAAGACGCTTTAAAGCAATTATACCAGATACTCCAGTAGAACCCAATGATAAGATCGCAATGGATGTATTCGGTCCACTACTTGTTACCTTCCAGGCCAACGAGTACATCCTATCGATTCAGGATATGCTTACGAAATATCTGGTACTAATTCCTTCAAAAGACACGCTATCAGAAACCATAATCGAACACTTATTCGATCACTTTATTTATATATTTGGATCCCCCAAGCACATCTTAACTGATCAAGGTCAAAACCTAGTATCCGAGTTGATGCAAAATTTTGAGAACCTTTATAGAATTCAACACGTTAGAAAAACAGCCTTTCATCCTCAAAGCAACGGTGCCCTAGTACGCACCCACAGCACCATCAAAGATTTAATTAGAACTGCCATGTCAGACCTCCACACCGAGTGGGACAAAACACTTAAGTTCATTTGCATGGAATATAACACCATGATCCATGAGGGCACCGGATTCAGTCCTTTCCAATTGACCTTCGGGAGAAATGCAAATGTCCCATCGATACTTGCTACTACACCTTGTCTAAAATATCCAGATTTGGTGAGTTTGTGGCAGGAACGACATGAGAGGTACATTAGAGAAGCCCGTGAGCAAATTGAGAAATCGAAAGAAAAATTTAAAGAGTACAAGATGCAAGAATAGTATTACCTCAAAAATTGTTCGATGTAGGAGATCTAGTAATGATAGAAAATACAAGGCAGAATAAATTGAGCCCAGACTGGAAAGGTCCCGCAACTATACTTAAAGTACTTCCCAATAACAACTACGGAATTATATTTAATAATGAAAGATCTGTATTTCACGCCGATCGACTAAAGATATATAACTGGTAATTTCAGGATCATCATGTCCGCACTATGGTTGTTGATGCTGTTTGCATTCACTCAAGCAGATATCATCGTCAAATCTCTTCAGGACACCACCATATATGCCGAAAACCTAGGAACCACTAAATTGTATCACTATACATGGAAACTAGTGATAGGAATCGAGACATCGGGCATAGATCCACGATTTAAGCAGATTCAAGCGTCCTATGAAAAAGCCAATAGATTGTGCATGGGATGTACGGAAGAATTTGAGTTAAAGGCTCTAATAAATCATATCCATCGATTCGAAGAACTTCAGACAACTCTGCAACACATACTGGGATTCGCTCGAAATAAGAGGGGACTCTTGAATGTCATTGGATCGGTGTCCAAGACTTTATTTGGAACACTCGACGAAGATGATATGAGATTGATCAACGAAGAATTCGACAAGCTATACTCTGATAATCATGTCATGTCTGAAACATTAGGTAACCAAACTAGAATCCTGAAAACCTGGATCAGTTCAGTTTCCCGCGACTTACAGCTTCTTCATGATCATTCGGAAAGCCACGTCAAGGAATTTAACACTATTATTAACAGTACAAATTCTAACCAGAAAAATCTTGCTAT
>NC_046658.1:31389285-31394563 GCF_010883055.1 Belonocnema kinseyi
TGTGCGCCCTTCCACCAACCACTCTGGAATCGGCTCTTCCGACTTCAAATATGAGGTGAAAATACGGGCCAAATGCTGATGGGTTGAATAAAACTTCTTCCATTAGAAGGTTTTGATACAATTTGGTACTGGTGCGGAATAGTTCTTCATCACTCCTAATACTTTTTTCACCTCCTCGGTAGTGAAGGGTGGGCATTCTTTATCAGGTGTTATGAGGGCAACACATAACTCCTTGAAGCTATTTATATTTTCTGAGTCTTTGTCCAGTCTATGCTGCACTTCGTAGATTTCTCCCCAAAATACTTCGACCTCCTCTGGTTTGAGTAGGTGTTCGACAGTAACTGAAGGGTTTTCGAAGAGTCGAAATGGGTCAGAGAGAAACTGTTGATTTTCTCTGACACACCTCTCCCTCCGTTCTAGACTTCTCTTAGCGTCAGGTAGTATCCGTAGTCTCTCAACAATATGCTGCCTGATATCTCTGACATATATCTCTGAAGAAAAATAATTATTACGAAAAAACCGCCTATTCAAACGTAAAATTGGCATAGATGACTGTTTATTTTAAATATTGTTAATAAGAATAACAATTGCGAATTAGTGCAACACTTTCTTGATGAAATAGTAGATATATTCTACTAATTCAATTACTAGCATTGCATCTGACAGTTGAATTAGTAATTTTATCACTTTCTACTAACTGAAATGGTAAGGTTTAGGTTACTAAATGAATTGGTAAGGCTATTCTACTAATCTATTTAGTAATGCCAACTTACTAATTCAATGAGTAGAAATGAATTTCTAGGAAAACGTAATTTATTGAATATATTCTAGATACTTTCTGCTGGTTTTTTAGTTTTAATTAAGAAAGTGTCAGAATAAACAAAATTTAATTTAGTTAGTTATAAGTTAGTCATCAAAATTTTCTAAAATCTTTGATAGATAAAATAAAATTTTGTATTACAACTTTAATAATTTCTTAAACGAATTACACTATTTGATTTTACGTATCCTGCAGTTGAAAAAAGTGAGGTTAACCAAAAGTTGTTTTCAGAAAAATTAAGTGAATTCGAGGTGTTCATTGTGCAGCATTTTGCAAAAGCACTGGAAACTCACCTGGATTCAGACACAGTGAAAAATTGCGAACAATTTGCTTATACAATGTTACGGAAGCGTGGAAGGAACACTTTTACATCACAAACAAGGCATTCGAATTTTATGTGACATTAGAGGAAATTCATTTGAAGAGGACCAGAGGAAAAAATTAATTCACATAGTTGTTGTTGAAGCGATAAGTTACCTAGATGATTAGTAAGTATATACTCGAATGATTTATATAAATTCAATAGAGGACTCTAAATCGAGACGCTGGTCCAAAAGCTTCTGTCAGGTCCTTGCACATTTCCTTATCACAATTTTAATTCTAATAAATATACGGTTTACAAAGCTCTCATCGTAAATCCTTATGCGCTCTTTAACTGTTAAGAACTTTTGAAACTGATTTGAGACTAATTCACTTCATAGTTATCTACTAAGTCATTTGATAGATAACTACTAATTCATTTGGTAGATTACTACTAAATGATTTGGTGGGTAACTAATAATCTATTTGGTAGATAACTATCAATTCATTTAGTAGATAACTACTAATTTATTTGGTAGATATGGTTACTAATTCATTTAGTAACTTATTGTTACATATTAAATTAGTAGATTTCTACTAATTGCCAGTAAACTATTTCGCACCAATCCAATTATCAGATAACTACTACCAATTAGTAGTTATCTACTAATTAGGATGTAGAGAGCGAGATATCAGCAAAATGATTGAGCAGAAACATTAAACTTCTCCCGATGATAAATGCAGCTATTTATTATAATTTAGAATAAACTTGAAACTTGTTTGATGAGAAAACCATTACTTAAAAAAAACTATTTGTTTGTTAGAACATTTATAATAATGTAATTGTTAACTAATGGTTATTTTCTACTCTAAATACTACTCTTATGAGATATTAAGACGTTTTTAATCCAGACAAAAGTTTTTTGTTGAGTATAAGCACCTAATGAAAATAATTGTTTATATACATTTTCTATAACAATTGGCTTAAATCTTAAATTGAAGATTTATGTTCCTGAAGCGGACCTTCAATACTTCTGATGAATAGCTTTCTATTTGTTCAAATATGAAATTCCACAAGGTGAAATCAGAAAATCGGGCTTGAAGTCGTTCTGCAGGACGTAATCCTAAACATTTCTAAAAACACATCAACATCGGTCAATAATTGTGGACTGTAAGGGATTATTGTGAACAGTATATGCACTATTCCCCAGCCCTGACTTCCGATTCTTTGAAGAGAAGTACGACAGACGGACAGACGCATGGACCGAGACCCAACCAAAACTATCATGGTTTCTGCCCGGGGCTACAAAACTCTAAAAATTGGGTATAAGTTCTGAAATAAGAAAATACTAAAAAATAAGCTACATACCCTACCGATAGAAATCTCAGAGTATTTTTAGGCGAAATAGCCTGGCCGGTTTGAGACTATCTGTAGGTTCGATTTGAATGATTTAGTCTCAGAGATAGTCAGAGAGATTTGAGTGGTTTTCAAGGTCCTTTTAGAGGTCCTTTTGAAAGTGATGCGACGGTAATATAACGGTCCTTTTGTATTCGTCACGTACCGGGCGGGCAGTTATTTACAGTAGATGGCTGTCGCTAATCCAACTCTCCCTTTTTAAATTTCTCTTCAAATTATTAACACTTTTTTTTAAATTTAATGAATTTTCTCATTATACTTATTTATAATTATAAATTATATACTGATATACAATTTTCGAGTTGAATTCAAAAATGTTTTTTTTGCGTATCTCATTCCATTTACGAGAAACGTTGTATTAATTCCAATTTTAAACATTTTAAAAAAAAAGTTAGATGCCTGAAATCATCGAAACCCATAGATTCCGAATTATTTATGTTTCAGCCTCTCTGCTTGTTATTTATGATCGTATTTTTATTTCAATTTCGAAATAGATATTTTAAATCCTTCTGAACATTTAAACGAGCTACCTGCACCTTTAAATAAATCTACCTGAGTGCCTGCGAAGAATTTCTTAGAGCTTTTCAGAGCCTTGAGAATCTTTAGCATATACTCTGAGATTTCTATCCGTAGGATAGTGTAATAGATACAAAGAAAATAATATTTTCTCCACCTTTCTTGTGAAGAAGCGTATGTAAATTATAATTAATTGTTTAGATAATTTCAAACTATCTTCCACAATAAATATCATTCTTAACATTCATTAGGATCAAAATAATGTTTCTATAGAGAGGAAATATATTAAAAAGGTGCTAATCATGTAGATTTATAAAATCTAGTAGCGGTTTCTTTAATACACTCTGAGATGTACTTGTACGTGAATGGAATTCTCTGTGAAAGACAGAGTTCTTGGTATATCTAGGGGTTTTTATAATACGTCTGAGGAATTTATTTTGTATGATCTGAATTTGATTAATGTTGCTTTTTTATGCACCTCCCCAAATTGTACACGCATGAGGTATGATTGGTCGGACAAACATTTTGTAAATTAAGATTCCAGATTCAGGTTTTAGGCTAGAATGTCTGTTAATAATAGGATTTAATCGCGAGATAATCCCGAGAGCTTTCCCTTTAGCTTCCTGGATATGTTACTTCCAGTTAAGACGCTTGTGTAGTTTACCCACGAGTTATTTCACGAAGGTTTTCCATTCTATTGGTTCATTTAACATTTTGGGTATATCTATTTTAGCTAGCCTTCTGGCCAAGAAAAGAATTAATTCTGAGTTTGTTACGTTTATTTTTATTCTCCAGAGCTTAGTCTATGTCTCAATAACTTCCAGAGCTTTGTTAAGTAAATTTAAGATTTTTGTAACTGAACATGAGGAAGTGAAAAAAGCGGTATCGTCTGCATATAAACCGACTGAAACTTCGGGAACTTCAGGAATGTCGATTACGTAGATAATGATGAATACTGTTCCCAGAATGCTGCCTTGGGCACACCCGCTCGAATAGGTTTCTTTTTTGAAAGTGTCTGGCCTATTTTGACTGATAATTTTGTGTAGGAAAGTTATGTGACGGGTTACGTTATAGAAGAAATAAATAAAAGGATATCCGTAGATATTATTATTTATTCATAAAAATGAAAGATTACAAAAGGTCGAGAAGCGCCGTTGCACGCAACACGGAAGGTCTAATACTGACGCTTTCCATCTCGGGGGAAAACAAGTATTTTAGAGAAAGTGTAGTCCTTTGTCCCTTAGGAATGCAGTCGGTGGGGGTGTTACGTAAGGAACTAAAGTATGCTAAGTCTAAAAGTGTCAAACCCCCCAACTTAGATTGAACTTAGTCTCTAAGTTCTTAATCTAACAGTCTTTTGTACAACTGATACATCGTCATTCTGCAGGGTCGGAGCCATAGCGACAGCTGTGTAATATACTGCTAGGGTAGTGGTTACATTGACCTTGACGCAAAATAATCTTATACGTAACTTCTTGGGTATTAATTTAGCGAGAAATGCGAAAAAACCTAACTTGTACAATATATATGTTGTAGTGATTCCTATTGAAGCGTATCCTAAATAAGTTAAGACATCAGTTCCTGTTTCGATCCAAGTTTTGTTTCTTCAAAGGTTTTTTATTTTCTGAAGGGATGTTTCCATTGTGTCTAAACTTTGTCGCAATGCATTAAAATTTTCGTGGTGAAGAGACTCTTGTACAATAGGTAACTGCGGACTTAAAGAGTTCAAATTCTGAGTTACATAAAGTATTGAATTCTAGTTCGTGTTCTGGAATAATAATATATTGGTTGGGACCTTTTAGTGGTACAAATGCTATTTCCGATATTCTGAACGCTGAAAATGGACAAATGCGGTCGGAGATTATTTTATTTTGATTTCGAATAATACTTGTTTCGCTACTTTGTATTTCACTAATCAAGTATGTTGGTTGACTGCGTTTACAAATTTGAATATCGTCCAGTTTTTTACATTTCTGCATAGAGTCTAAATCGCTGGGCACATAGAAACTTTTTTCGGGGTTTATCAGGATAATTTCATGGGCTGGGATTGAAGCAATGAAGCCATTTCCGTGGTGGATAGGAATTGGGATTAGATGTAGGGTTTGCAGATCTTCATGTTCCGATACGGGTAATCTAAGGAAATAAACAAGCCTTTTATTTATTATTCCGATAGAAACCTCAGAGATGTCAATAATGTGTTGGTAATTCTGCGGAACAAGTTTAAT
>NC_046658.1:31394663-31397108 GCF_010883055.1 Belonocnema kinseyi
GTTCATAGGGTCCACGAGGCTTTTGCTGGATCGTCGTATTGATTCCTTTACAGACTGTAACCACCTATCTCACGGTTGTGAGACTTGGTTATGGCTGAAATTCTACCGCGATTTCGCTGGAAGCGGGTGCAATTTTTCAGATTAACACCCGCTCCCGGCGAAATCCTGCGGTTGTCCTTATGACAAATTTTTAATTATATGTATATTTTTTTTTTTCAAATTTCGAATTTCACTTTTGATACCTGACGTCACCGCGTAGACAATACTTTTACTCGTTCTCGAGCGCCTGTCGCCTTCTCGCCCAGAACTCCTCAATTCAAGGATGCTGTTACGTGTGTAAAAAACATAAATTGTTATAATTTTGCCCGTTTATATATGGATAAAGTATTTACCACTCACCCTCATTTTTCGTTTGAATTAAATATAAACATCTGCATCTTATCTCAATGTTCATTATTTGGAATTCAAGTGCGCAAAATGAAAATGATCATTTTTATCGAGCGAAGTCGTTTATTAACTGCTTAAATAAGATGTTCTCACAAGATTAACTAGAAAACTGATAATTAATTTAGTGAGGTTTATTATTCGAAGTTAATAAGACTTCTGAATCAGTACTTTCTAATTGAATACTCATTATTCCGATTGAGGGAGTAGATGTCAAGTTTTCGGCAAAGGCTTCACTTTTGTATATAATTCAATGTTTCCATAATTACTGCAAATATTATCCGATTTTCATGAATCTTTTCCTCAATTTCTTTGAATTATGCCAATAATCTAATCCTGCTAATTAAAATTGAATCAAGCCATACCTTCCTGATTTTAGTTTTGCAACTGCTCTGTATCTCATAAGAATGAAAGGGTAATTATTTACGAGCAGTTCACTGCACTCCAGGGAGTCTGCCTCGAGAGTTTTATGAGGGTCGATGGAGAGCGTCTCGATAATCCCCATACGGCTACACTGAGTGTCACTGCAGTTTTTCTCTATTATTCTCCCCAATTTTATTATTAAACAAAACATGAACATTTCATCCAAAAACCGGCTTCGTCCAAACCGAGGGCATAATATTTAGATGACGTATGCAAAAAATCAGACAAAAATATTCAATATCTCAAATGAAGCAGAGCCCGTTTTTCGACCAAATGTTTATATTTTGCGTAATAATCAAAAACTTAGAGAACAATAGAAAAAAATAGCAGTGACACTCAGTGATAGTTGTACATGGATTTCCGAAGCGAGCCTGCTCACCCTCGTAAAACTCTAATCAGCAGACTCCTCGCAGGGTGATGAATGACACGGAACGAATGACGGCGCACCCGAATTGAGCCAGCGGTCAGTGTTTGATCTGAGCATTGGAGGGCCCCATTTATTTCGAACCCGAATTGAGCCAAAACGGATCTCCCTTGTTTGCTGGATGCTCCTCCTACTTGAAAACAATATGGATGAGTACACTACTCTAGTGACTATAGATGACTAGGTAGACTAGACGGTCCAAAAATTCTTTGAATAATGCTAGACAATAGTAGCTTTTTCTTAAATTTTCCACTTTAGGTCCACTTTTCATTCTGAGTAGATAGTAAATAATCAAAGTTGAGAAACTTAATTGTTTAAACAATATAATGATTCTTTTTAATAAAATTCTATTTGAATAATGCTAGGCAGTTGTCGTTTTTTCTTAAATTTTCAACTCTAGGTCCACTTTTCATTCTGAGTAAGATAGTAAATAATAAATGGAGCAACTTGATTGTTTAAACAATATAATTATTATTTTTAATCAAATTCTCATTGAATAATGCTAAGAATTTGTAGTTTTTTCTTAAACTTTCCACTTTAGGTCCACTTTTCATTCTGAGTAAGATAGTAAATAATCAAAGTTGAGCAACTTGTTTGTTTAAACAATATAATGGTTATTTTTAATAAAATTCTCTTTGAATAATGCTAGGAAGTTGTAGATTTTTCTTAAATTTTTCACTTTAGGTCCACTTTTCATTCCGAGTAGATAGTAAATAATTAAAGTTGAGCATCTTGATTGTTTAAACAATATAATTAATCTATCTCTGAATTGTAAACTATATCTATAACTATAGTTAAAGGATTAAAAAAGTGCATAAAATTAGACATATTCCATAATCTGAAAGTAAGTTATTGAATCTAACAAAACTCCTGGATTCTAGGAATTTCATTCTACTAAGCGAAGGATATATTTATTTCAGTTTATGAAATAATTTTTGGATTTTGCTATTTTGGTGATGTTTCTTGCATTTATATGCTGTTATGTATGCGAGATTAAATGTTTTATAAATGAAAAAAATTGATTTTACGGTTAAAGTGTGACCCGAATATAAAAATAAGCGAGGTTCATTAATTTTACACATATAGAATTATATCGATATCTATATTAATGTAAATTTAATTATATTTCTAATGTTCGAAACAGATTGTTTGAA
>NC_046658.1:31397208-31398800 GCF_010883055.1 Belonocnema kinseyi
AATAAGCGAGGTTCATTAATTTTACACATATAGAATTATATCGATATCTATATTAATGTAAATTTAATTATATTTCTAATGTTCGAAACAGATTGTTTGAAATTTGAATAAGTTAAACATATGTACATAAGTAATTATGTTGCCTTATAAATCATTTTTTGTTCTTATTAAGTATTATTATTATTCTTGTTATTTAGTATATTGATTAAGTAATCTGAGATCTTTAGACACTTTTTTATTTTCTTAATATTTTTTTAAAATATCTCAAATAATTACCTAAATTTCATTACACCTCTAAGTTAGGTAATACATGTTTTTTTTTTTTTTAATTTAAGAAACAAAAGTCAAAGAATGCATTCGTATTTGATGTTAGTTTTTTGAACTTTGTTTAAATTTCATCATTTATAAACATAATGAGGTAATTTGACTTTATTTACAGATTTTGGTATAAAAGTTATCAACTTATTTCGACATTCTCCCGAGAATTTGAAAACGTTCAAACATTAACAAAATGGCGGTGGTTTTTCTAAAAGTCACCACAGGAAAATTTTTCTTCATAAATAGAATTTTTGAATTTTTCTCGCAAAGAACGGTACCTTACACATTTAGAAAAGAGCTACTTCTACAAAAAGTTTTGTTACTTATTTATAATATCTTGTACTATTTACAAGAAAAATAAGAAATTCAATTTTCATAAACAAAAAATAGTTCAAGCCGCAACGTGGAATAATTTTAATTTAAAACAAATCATTTTTAATTTAAAAAAAAGAATTTCCCGCAAAACAATTAAATCCTCAACTAAAATGATGAATTTCCAATTAAAAAAAAAAAATTATAAAGAAGTTCAACTTAGACCAAATACTTGAATTTTTAACCAAAAAGATTAATTTTATACTAGAAAAGATGAATTGCCAACGAAATAGTTGGATTTTTAGATTATGAAAGATTACTTTCTATCCAAAAATTTCATTCTTCAATTTTCATTATAAAAATAATAATTTTCAATTAAAAATTTTTAACTAAAACTTTAAGTTTTTTAACTAAAAGTTCAATTTCTAGCAAATGTTTATCCCAAATGTACAATTTATTCTAAAATATAATAAATTCTCACGATTAACAAACGCAAAAAACTGTTAAAACAAACAATAATTATTTAAACAACTCAAAATTATTGAAAAAGTACTAGGAAACTTTTCACTCATCGAATGAAAATAGTTTATGTTGGGAAAGTTCTAAACAATACCGTGTTTAGCATGAATTTGACATAAAACTGCTATTTTGCATTTTTGAGAGCATTTCAGGAGCACAATACAAGAGATTGAAAAGCAAAAAAAAAAAGATCATTCATAGCTTCATATTCATACTTCTAATGGGCGGAGCAGTTTTGGCTCAATTCAGGAACACCGAAATTTGCCTACTTAACCGCTGGGCTGAATTCTGGACGAGAAAGGGAAGGGTGGTTGACCCCTGGCTCAATTTGGGTGCGCCCACGAATGAAGACCGGACATTGTTACGATATTTCGGCCAGTTAGAAAAACTGACATTATGGAATCATTAATTAATTCAATTTCAATTAACAGAATTAATTTACA
>NC_046658.1:31398900-31413155 GCF_010883055.1 Belonocnema kinseyi
ATTTTTTAGAATTTTTTCCAAATACATAATCCTTAATTCATATGTACCGTGTTTCTAAGTATATTGTGCATACATTTTTTACATACGTCATCTACATACTAATATCTTGAAGCACGCAGAGCCGGGTTTTTAAATGAAAATCATTACATTGCAGATTATAATCTAGATTATACGCGCCGAAAATTCATATAAAAACTATCAGTGCGCGTCACTACTACTGTTCTTCCCTGTTTGATTACAAAAAAAATATCAACATTTTATCGATAAAATTAATCTGCTAGCTTCCAGATATGGTTATTTAGATGAGGTATGCAAAAAATTAGACAAAAATATTCAACCACGCGGGCTCAAAATTCAGACGCGATTGTCATTATGATCTCTGTGATGTCGACAAAATGACACTTTCATTGTTGTGACATAACGGTCTGTTACAAAAACTGTCATTATGAAATCGTGGATTAATTTAAGTTTTATATGCAAAATCAATTTATTTATATAATTACAAACAAATGAATGAAAGATTCTGGAAAATTGTTTAACGAGTGCAGGAATAAAAGATGTCTTTAGGGAATTTACACGGACTTGTTTAAACAATTATTATTTATTTAATACTATGCCCTGCAAGTCGTAGGAATTTTGAAAGATTATTTTCTTCAGGATATTTAGTACTAAAAAAAATCATTTGTTAAAACCATTTTTTCCTCGTAAATAATAAAAAATATTATTTTCTGCAATTGATCACACAATGCACGAATGGTCAAAGTACTTTCTTTTAAGATATTTAGCAATTGAGTACTCGGTTCTTACTTTTTAGGCCGAACAGTTGAATATTTTTCAATCATTTCTTGTTTACGTCATCTTCATTCTCATATCTTGAAGCACACAGCCGATTTTTTGATTAAATCATTACATTATAGATTATAATCCAGATTATACGTGAATCTAGATTAAAATTAAAATCATATTCAGCTTACACTGTGCACTATTACTAATTGTTATTCCCTTTTTCATTATTAAAAAAATATAAACATTTTTTTGAAAAAATAGCTCTCCTTGCTTCAAGATATGTTTCTTTAGATAAGATATGCAAAAAATTAGACAAACATATTAAATTGTGCGGGCTCAAAATTCAGACGCGATTGTCATTCTGATATCCGTAATATCAACAAAATGACACTTTCATTATTATGAAATAACGGTCTTTTACAAAAACTGACATTATGAAATCATGGATTAATTTATTTTTTATGTGTAGAATCAATTAATTGATATAAATTAATGGAAGGTTACATGATCTTTGGTATATACATGACTCTTCACTGCAACTGCACACGATCCCTCACGTCAATAGGATATACCGGGATATCCCATTTGATCCCATTTATTTCCCAGGTTACCCCAAGGATATCTCAGGGATAACCCGTCGAATATCCCGCAAGGCGGAATTTTGCATATTGACGGGTGAGTGCAAGAACGTGGTGTCTGATTTTTGTTTCATGAGACGTCGTATCTGCACTGTATGAAAAATTTGTGTAAAATTTCCCATACATATATTGGAAGTAATTAACCCATACAAGTGTGGAAAAATTTCCATACACGGATCGGAATCTTCCCATACACGGATCGGAATTTTCCCATACAAGTAAGGAAATTTTCCCATACAAGTACGGATATTATCCCATACTGAGATATGGGAAAATTTTCATACATGGATCGGAATTTTCCCATACAAGATGGAAATTTTCCCATACCTCAGTATGTAAAAATTCCCATACATAGATCGGAGTTTTTCAATATAAGGGTTGGAAATTTTCCTATACCTCAGTATGGGAAAATATCCATACATGGATCGGAATTTTCCCATACAAAGATGGAATTTTTCCCAAACTGAGGTATGGGAAAATTTCTTCCCACAACCTTAATTTTTAAAACGGGTAAATCAAAAACAGAATTTCAATATTAAGATCAAATATAATTAAAATAAAACAATATTTACAGTGGAAGTTTCTATAAAAATATACAAATTAGCAGAAAATTAGTGATCAGAAATAAAGTCAGCTTCCATTCCTATGAGGTCCATCAATTTCTGGACTTGAGGATTTACTGTGTGGAGGTTCCTCTTATTCCTCCCTCTCTTGTGGCCCCCCTTAGGGCTGATTTTTTGGAATACCCTGCAAAAATTAAAAAAATAATTATTACACATGCAAATTATACAATATAAAATAATGGATTAAATATCTTTTGACCTACTTTAGACAAATAAAAGGAACTCGTTTATGTTCGAGATAATTTATTAACATTACTCGACGTTTTGAGAGTCCATATGCTCTCATAATCAAGACATTCAGTCAAAATTTCTTACAATCATTTTAGAGCCTCTTTTTGAAAAATATGTAAGAGAATCATAATCTTAATATGTCTTCATTGATGTTTAGATTCGAACCGTATAAAAATGGAGCAAAATGAAATGTTTTGTACCCTCTCATATTATTATCTGAGGTTCATTACATTATGACACTTCAATCTTTTAAAATAATTAAGGGGATGCTCTTCGGTGACCACGTGTCCAAACCAGTCCCCGGTTATGAACATTTTTTTTGTGTTCACCATGTCCAAAGACAATGATTTATCGCTCTCAAAGTTTGAAATGTAGGAAATAGTACTATAAATTGCGATTTTATATTTAGTTTGAGTAATAATTTTGAAAAAACTATCTGAGAGAAAGTGAATATGCAAAATTATTTTCATTTTTTTTTGTGCTCACTGTGCTCACACGGATTTTAAAGAAAGTTTATTTATAAATTGATAAAATAGGATATTACCATTTGAGTTGTAGCACTTTGCAGATAATTTTTTGTTTGGATGCGTTTCAGATTTTTCGATTCGCGTATATTAAACACTGACACAAATTTTGGACATTCTGTATAACTTTCTAAATCCTGAACACGAGATCTCAAACCGACAAATCAACAAATATGTATCTGCGGAGAAAAAAAGAAACTTTGAAGGTCGATAAAGCAAGATCATGGGACTAAGTTCGCTCATGAATTGTAAAATCCTATTTTATCAATTTATAAATAAACTTTCTTTGAAATTATAAGAATATTGACGTATAAAAACGTTCTTTAGTGCTTTTTATTTAATCTGTAACATTTTAAACACAATATCTAACTCCATGTGGACACAGTGAGCAAAAAAAAAAATGAAAATAATTTTGCATATTTACCTTCTCTTGGTTAATTTTTCTCAAATTATTACTTAAAATAAATATACAAACGCAACTTATCGTGTCATTTCCTAAATTTCAAACTTTGAGAGCGATATATCATTGCTTTTGGACATGGTCAACACAAATAAAAAATGTTCAAACCCGTGGACTGGTTAGGTCACGTAGTCGCCGAAGAGCATCCCCGTAATTCGCGATTTTTCCATTTATCTAAAATGTCATTATACGAATAGAATATCTCAGAAACTGATTGATTTCTATTTCTATAGCGGCCGCTTCATTCGTCCCTATTCCTTAAAAGTTTTCATATTTTGAGATTATTTAATTCCTTCTAATAAGTTCACAAAATTTGTGTAATAAATTCTTTTAATTCCTTTACGTGGAATATAAGCTTTAAAAATTTAATTTTAATTAATTCAAGTCCGCCTCTCTAGAGTTTAAATTATTTTAATTCACACATTTAAATAGACACCTTTAATGCGTTTTTTTAACACGAATGTGAATATTTCTCGAATGTATAAGTTATAAAAAGTTTTAATAATTTAAATCGGGTTAAATAAATAATTTTTCTAAATCGATTGAGGCGAATAGTTTTTAAACTTTTTCTGTTCCCTTCGGGGGATTTTTAGACAAAGGGAAAATCGCGTATTCGTAGGAATAAAAATTCTTAATTTTTCTGCATTCAACACTAATTGCCGGGCTTAAGCTCGAGCCTAATGCAACTAATCTGAATATCGATTAATGTTAATAAAGGATCTCCAACATAATTAGGTACTTTAATTTTTCTGAAGTAAGTGAGAAACCACCTAATTTATTATTTTTTATAACATTTATATCTCAAATAATTAACATTTTTCAACACTTAAAAAATCTTCGAAAAAACTAATTTTACAAATAAAAATGGCTGAGTTTGAATTAACTCACCGTTGGATAAACTCTAAAGTTCGAATACTTTTCTCTCCGTATTTATATCCATATGTATAAAATGCCAGGAACAGCACAAAACCCCCTCCAGTATGTTCCTGGGTTCCGTGCTTATATCGCCTTCCGCAAACACCTGGCACGTGGCGTTGTCGTCGAAGAGGGATTGACCTGCAATAAGATGAAATAATAAGTATCTAATCAAAAGCATTAAAATAAAAAATAATCAAGTTGACTTCATTACATAAACTCAAGTGCAAAATGCTAACCTTTAATTAAGAGAACGGGTCTCTCTCTGTTCCCCGCAACCAATACTTCCTCCATTGGCGATATATCCTGTAAAAAAATTACCATGAGTTCTGTAAGTTACCCTTAGAAAGAATATGTAAAATAAATTAAGGTTGTTTTTATTAGGTATTTACGAAAACTTTAAACTTACAAATAAACATAGTAACTAATCTTCCGGAAATAACCTTGTTTGCAGGCAATCAAAAAAGTTTATTTCATAAATAATTTCCAGATTATCGGAAAGGCAGAGATGAAAAATAACGTAACCTCAAAATAATGCATATACATACAATTTTTATTTAGCACAATAATTTTTGTTATTATCCCTCGAAAAAGAGTCCGGGGGCGTCCGTTATGATATTTTATAGCATCTCCGAATTCAATTTTTTAAAATTTTCATTTTTGTGGCAAGAAAGCCGGGGAAACTGTAGGTATCACATGCCCTTAAGTTAAATCTATTGGAAAAAGTAACAGCACAGACTTCACGCTTTTCCATGTTTGCATTTACGAGGATAAAACTTGTCTATGAAAGCGCATGAGCGAACAACTTCCAAAATGAGGCGAAGATAGCCGACCGGAGGAAAGATCTCGCTTGGGTTGTACACAGATCCGCTTATGCTTGACTGCTGAAGTAAAAGCGTCTATCATCTATTTTAGTTCATAAAGTGGCTATGTGTCATTGGGGTGCTTTAGTTTAGTTCGCAATAGGGACCCTGTTGGTGTATTTACACATGTGTTTATTGGTCGCCAGCCAGCTGAAAAGTCACAAGAGTGAAAGAAACAGAGAGCGGAAAATCAAAAGAAAAGTATTCTCTATCTCTTTCACTCTTATAATTTTTCTACTGGCTGACGGCCAGTCGACAGGCGTGTAAATACACCATGAAGTAAGGGACACGCCAAAGGCTCTGTGGAGTGGGGAGGTGGAATGGAAGTTGCAGCCAGCGATAGAAGGCGTGATGTATTTAAACGGCAACAAACACGACAAACACTAAGCATATCGAAGGTACCGAAGAGTGAAGCTATAGAAAATTTCAATAACTGGGCGCTGCGGAAAACAACTCAAAATTGAATACACGGGATCGGCAATCTCCCATCTCATCTCTGGTCACGTGTTTCTGTTTCTCACTCATTGTGCTAGCCATTCTTTTTTCAGATTGTATGACTGCATCCGCAAAGGAACTACTGTTACATTGATTATGCAGTTTTAGTGGATGTTTTCAGTCTGTTATTTGCTGAGATACCGACAAATGTTAAGCGAAATATAGATTTTTTAAGATTTCGAAAGAAAAAGCTTTTTAAAATTCAGAAAGATTTGAAGATAAAAAAGTTTTCTGAATTGTCCTAAGAAAATTTACCATTTTTTTACTTTTAAAATGAATTTGAAGAGAATATTTAAAAAGATTTCAAGATTTTAAAAGAATATTATGACAATTATCAAAAATGAGTTTCAAGCGAATATTCTACAACTTTTAGAATATTTCAAAAAAATTGTCAAAAAAGATTCTGGAAAATTGAAAGGTATTTTTTATAATTTTGCACAATTTAAAACAAATAGGAAAAATTATAATTCATTTAAAACATAATTTTGAAACTTTAAATCTAATTTTAATATTGAGAAGGTTTTTGAAGATTTCTAAATAAAATTTTGGATGCCTTTTCAGAATTTGAAAAAGTTTTAAAAAATTAAAAATTTTTGACTTAAAATTCTGGGCAAAGTTTCAATTTAAAAAAATAATAATTTTTAATGAAAATTTAACAATATTTTAAAACTTTTTAAAACATTTAAAAAATGCGTTGACTCAAGAATCCGGTAAACAAAAGTATCAAAACTCAGAAATTTCAAAAAAAAGTAAGTAGTTATATACCACCCAGTTCATGGTCGTAAAACATGGCCATAGGTGTGATTTATCGCGTATATGCTTAGAGCTAGTGTCATTTTTGTATGACAGTTGCTGACAGTAGGCCCATACGGTGGTTGTTTAATTTTTTTTTTAATTTTCATATGAAATATTTCCTAAATTCATATAATTTGATGTAATAATTATTATATTACAAACAATTGAAAATTCCTAAATTAAAAAAGTCCAGAACAATACAATTCCTGATAGTTTCTGAGGTTATTGAATTTAAAATTTCACGAATATAAGCATTTAAAAGAATTGTGTAAGTATTTTACAAATTTGGAAACATTTCGAAAAAAATTTTATCATGAAATAAAATCACTAAATTCAAAATTTTCATTTATAGAATTGATGTTGTAGTAAACACGTTATATTTATTAATAGACTGAATTACAGACGGTTAACTTAAAGAGTATTTTTTTTTGAGTGACTGGCTAAAATTCTTAGAAAATAAAAAAATTAACTGCAAGATTAAAAAACGAACACACACATCTTCTTTTTTTCATACCTTATTTTGTCTATTAAGTCATTAATATCCAGAGGCGAACTGGGCCGCCGGACAACCGGGCAAATACAAAGCAAAGCACTTTCGGAGCTCTTTTTCTCGAAGGCCCGAGGCGTCCTTTGACCCCCATTCCCCCTGTTAATATAAGTTAATATGCATAAATATATTTGATTGTATGTATATTTTTAAACAAATGAAAAAATATATAAATAAAAAATAAACTATTTTTCTCGTTCTATAATTATTAATTATATTATTTCATCAAATTAAACTTATTATTTTTCTGTTATATAACACAGCCACAAAAAAAAAGTTTTCGGACCTGGAGGTAACACCATGTTGATTATATGTTTTTTGAGTCGCTGAAACCGAATCTGCAGTTCATTTTACTCTATCACGCCAGATTTTCGACATAACCTCAATAATCCTTCATAGACACCCAAAAATGAAAAATAAATCTGACCTAGCTGGTCAGACGATGTTTGTGGTATGTTTTTTTGGATCGTTAAAACCGAATCTAGAGTCCATTTCATCTTATATTTTAAGGTTTCTGACAAAACCTCTGAAAATCTCATTAATCCAAGCTCTTATTATCATGAGTTACCTTGTAGGAGTGCAACTGACAGGTAGATTCAATCTCAGTCCTTCCCTGTTTTTGAACTATTACTAGTTCTTTTTTGATCGAATGGTCTGTGTAAATGGTTCCGTTTGCGCTTTCCATCATATTCCTCTGTGTCTCTCTTTAGCATCCAACAAAAATATGCAGTCATATTCTCATCCCGTCTCCCTTGGGGACGAGTTTCCACTATTCTGATATGTTGGTGGAACCGTTCGCCTTTTGTTCTTCGCTAAAGTCCCCAAGATTTTGGGGAAATTTATCAAGGTGGGAATGCAGAAAATGTAGTTTAGAATTCAATAGACACCCAAGCTTTCGAAAGTCTGTAATCATTTTCGCCACGATTTTTTCGTATTCAGCACTTTTCTGGGCCAACAAAAAAATTCTGGGCCACAGCCTTAAAACTAAGCCAGGCTTTTTTTTCTAATCCATTCATTGTACTTACGAAGGTAGTGTCCCTGAAATAGTTCTGATTTTTGGTTCATCGAATACTCCTTCTTTCAATTTAGCCTCAGAAAGTTTAGGGAATTTTCCCACTAGGTATTGGAAACATCGTCCATTTTTTTCAAGAGTTTTACAAACTGTTTAATTAGTTCAAGCTTTATGTGAAGTGGAGGAATCAGAATTGTAGATGGATCTACTAAGTACTCATGTATGATGTTACACGTACCAGGTGCGAACGATGACCTTGTTGGCCACTTTTTTTCCTTATAATAATGTGCACGATCTCTACTGTCCCACAAGCACAAATAGCAAGGATGTTTTGTGAATCCAGGCTGTTGTCCAAGCAAAATTGTTATTATTGTCAAACCTCCAAAGATCTGCCATTTATGAGTGTTGTAGTTTATTTTTAACAGAAGCAATTCCATATTTTCATATTTTTCTTGCATGACAGTAGAGTGGGCTACAGGAATTGGAGCATATACAGGCTGGACACGCTGGGGCTTACATACACGGCGAATCGAATGCTACCCGAATTGCGCAATAGCTGAGGAGAAGCCATTATACAGGGGCATTTTCTTATTTCGCGCCTTTAAAGCTGCATTCGGAATGGTCATTCGGTCAAGTTCGTGCATCTTCGGATCAAGTTTATCATAGTTTCCATGGTTGCGTTCGAAACTTCAAATGGATACAAGTACCAAAACAATATAGGTTATGTTACATAGTAATTACAAATAATAAAAGTGTTTAATTAATAATGAAATGAGACATGTGAACTGACAAGTAAACTTCAATTTTTTCTGTGCCAATAACATTATGGAATGTCTGTTGAGTGACAAATACTATAAAATAGTAATAATTATCTGCGCTTTCAGTGGGTGAAGAGTGAATTGTGTTTACCACTTATTTACGGCATAAAAACAGGTGTGTTATGAATAGACATGATATATTTTAAATAAAGTGAATGAAATATTACATTCGTAAACTTTAAATTGGCATTACCTATATTTACTTGCAGCGATTAGGGTAAACAGGTGAATCTGAACATAACCTCGAAAAAATGACAGATCGACCCGACATGTTTATTATACTTTCGATTGATTATTCTTCACCAAAGAAATGTTTGGTGGTTTTGTATGTTTATCACTGACTGTGTCGGCAGCGATGATTTAAATAATAATTACTCATTGTCAATTGAACAATCATTACTTATTAATCGTTTTAATAAGTTAAACATTTTTTCTGAATTTAAAATTTGATTACCATTGTTTTTTTCATAGATCGATCCGAAAAGAAATACACATAAGGAAATGCAGATAGAATTGGTGCATTTTAATCAACATTGTTGAAAAATCGTTATATCTGGACCTTATCCCAACAATGGGGATTGATCAGCCTAAAATTAATTATCTGAGTCATTTGAATGGTATAGGTGTATCAAAAAGATGTCTCGAAGCAATTTAACTTGCCCGAATTTTAATTGATACAATTTTGAGGGATGTTTTTTATTTTAGAAAATGTTTTCGCTAGACCTCATCTCAAAATTTATTTTATTGTTTGATCAAACCAAATTTTGAAATTAGGTCCAGAGAAAACATTTTCTAAAATAAAAAACATCCCTAAAAATTGTATCAATTAAAATTCGGGCAAGTTAAAAAGCTTCGAGATATCTTTTTGCTACGCCTATACCATTCAAATGACTCAGATAATTAATTTTAGGCTGATCAATCCCCAGTCTTTGGATAAGGTCCAGAGATAACGATTTTTCAACATTGTTGATTGAAATGCACCAATTCTATCTGTATTTCCTTATGTGTATTTCTTCTAGGATCGATCTGTGTAAAAAACAATGGTAATCAAATTTTAAATTCAGAAAAAATGTTTAACTTATTAAAATGATACATAAGTAATGATTGTTTAATTGACAATAACTAATTATTATTTAAATTATCGCTGCCGACACTGTCAGTGATAAACATACCAAACTACCAAACATTTCTTTGGTAAAGAATAATCAATCGAAAGTGTAATAAACATGCCGGGCCGATCTATCATTTTTTCGAGGTTATGAATATTATTACTATTTTATAGTATTTGTCACTCAGCAGACATTCCATAATGTTATTGGCACAGAAAAAAATGAAGTTTACTTCTCAGTTCACATGTCTCATTTCATTATTAATTAAATACTTTTATTATTTGTAATTACTAAGTAACATAATCTGTATTGTTTTGACACTTGTATCCACTTGAAGTTTCGAACGCAACCATGGAAACTATGATAAACTTAATCCGAAGATATCATGACTTCTCCCCTGCTATTGTGCAATTCGGATAGCATTCGATTCGCCATGTATGTAAGCCTCAGCGTGTTCACCCTGTACATTCGTATTGTAAAGCAAAACATCCTTTTTACTTCGCTTTGATGAATCTATAAAAAGTCTCCAATCTTTAGCATAATAGGAATTCGTTTTTAATTTATTTACGAGACCTTCTACATTAGTGGAAAATACTAGTGATGAAATTTTGTCTTTCAGGAAGTATTTCCGGAATTCTGATTCTCTACTTCGATAAACAGATACTCGTGTCTTGGGTTCTAAAAGATTTTTCATCTTCAAAATTGAAGCTATAAACTCTGAACCGTGTTTGGGCAACCTTAAATTTCGTACAAGATCATTCAATTCAAACTGTGAAACCAAGGATGGGACAGATGATTTTTTTGTGTTTATATCCCATTCTATATCACTTTCGTCATCATCCATTTTAGTTTCAGACTTACTATCAGTCTTCATCGATTTACATCGCTCCGATATCTTCACGTACACGACTACAATCAGTTTTGCCACTTTTTGTGCTGCTACAATTGGAGTTATTACTCATGAAAAATATCCTTAAAAGTTTCACGGATGTCGTCATTGATGCTTTTCTGCAAAGAACTTACTTCGAACTTCGAGCAAATATAGCAAAAGACGTTATGGTTTGAATCACAGGTATGTTATTTCGAGAGGAATTTGCCCTTTTTTCTTGTAGCGTTGAGCCCTATACATTAGCCAAGTCATCCACCAATGTAGAGCTGCGGTCGCATGATGACGCAGCCTGCGAGCCCGCTTTCTCACCCTGCCAAGCCGCCGATTCTGAGTTTCCGAATCCTTGTCTCGCGTAACTTTTTCCACCTGTGCCGGCCATGGCAGCATCATCGCCGTGATCCAGGGACTTAGCCGGATAATGAATTTGCTGCGTTGCCCGCCGTGACCGCGTGGAGGTGCCCTGGATTCAGACACAGGAAAGACACTGCTGTAGATATAAATGTAGCTTTTATGTGGAAAAATATCAAACATGTTTCGAAATTATGAGGTTCAATATACTAGGTGTAACAATTGAATTGGGATTTGATTATAAAATCATCCAGGTTATGTCTACAACCTGGCATAATGGGGTGAAACAAACTAAAGATACAGTTTAAGCGACACCGGAAACATAAAATGAACAAGGTCAGATCCCCAGGCCAAAAAACTTTTTTTTGGGTGCGAGGCTCCGAGACTTTTTGAGGTTATATTGAAAACCTGTCTGTATGGGGTGAAATAAACATTGAACTCGGCTTCATCGACCCAAAAAACATATAATGTACATAGTTCGGCACTCAGGCTAGCATCCCTGATGGACCGAAGGAACCGAATGGAGCCTCTACGAAGTACCCGCAAAGAACCCATTGGGTCCCCATTCGGTTCCTTTTTTTTAAAAAAAACTCAAAAAAAAACAGCAAGATCAACTTTTAAACTGTTGAAATTCGGATTCTACGTTAAATTTTCTATTGAAAACTTACGAAGTAATCACAATACTTTTTTTTTGTAGCGTTAAAAATGAAAAAATGTCATTAACTTCTGCTGAAGGTGACTTCAAGCGCATCCATAGTAGCTCAAGTAGTATATTGCGCGCAAACTTTAAAAATAAATTTCTCTCTAACTTGCATCGCAGCGTTTTTATCTGAAGTTTCCACTGCGTGGCGCTAACATCCAGACAAAATTCTTAAAGTTACCGATTGAAGGCTTATTAACTTCTACTAAAAGAAGATGCTCTTGAAGACGCCTTCAGTCCATGTAAATGACAGATTTTTTAAAAACTTTTTAACGCTGCAAGAAAAAGTATTGCGATTACTCCGTGAGTTTCTAATGCGAATTTTAACATAGAAACCGAATTTCAACCAGTTAAAAGTTGATTTTGCTGTTCTTTTGAGTTTTTTTTAAAAGAACCGAAACGGGGGTCCGCCAGAAATTACTTTTCATTTTAGAATGCCTGTGAAGACTTTTTAAGCTTATGTCGAAAACCTGACGTGTTAGGGTGAAATGAACTTATAATTTTGTTTCAGCGACCCAAAAAACATTTTATCAACATAGTCTCACCCCCAGGTCAGAAAACCTTTTTTTATGTGAGTGTGTAATCACTGACTCATTTCTTGAGTAAATCAGATATGAGTATATTTATGAATAATTTAATATCTATTTGCTGGTCATGTATTTTTTTTTTTAATTTCCGACGCGCAACTTGTGCCTTCAAAGTAACTCTTAGTGGCATCCGTCAAGAAGGCGCAGTTGTCAGCACATGATTTTCACATTTTCTTATTCCATTAGATCGGCAATCTCCCACCTCATCTCTGGCGTGACTATCCTTGATAGTGATCCTGACGGTGAAGATGAAGGGGGGATGTGAGGGGGAGAAATAGAGGGAGAGATGGGAAAAGCTTTCTCAGAATATTAAAAAAATGTTTTTTTTTGTATTGATTTCATTGCACACTTTTCGAAAAAATTTAAACATATTCTTAAAATTTCTTCAACTTAAATCGAATGAACATGCCACTCTATCGATATCATGCAACGAAAAGATTTTCGTGGTTTACAAGATCTAAATTTTACCAAAAAAGACCAAATTCGCAATTTTTAAATAAGGAAAAGATTTTTACGATAAAAAACAATGGCATGTTTTTTCGATGACAACTGCAGAAATGTAAAGCACATGTTAAAATCTTGTCATAAAAATATGAAGTTAACATAATCTATGCAACTCGTTTATTGCACATTTTAAACAAGTTCTCATTTGAAAACAAGTATTTTTATTTTCTTATTTTCTATTTTTATTTATTTAACACCTATTTTAACATTATTTTTTTACCTATTTTTACCTATTTTAACATATTTTAACACTATTATTATTTATTTAGACCAGACTGTGGGAAGAAAACGGGGAATTTGAAATCATCTGCCTGGTAGACACCCTGATTACATTTTTTTAGTGCCGAATTTCGATCGAAAGTAATTATTATTAATCGTTAACTTTACCCAAAACTTTTAATTTTAACATCAGTTATTCTAATGCTATGCCTATTCTTTTTCAGAAACAGGGCAATCAGTTTCATTAGAGGAGTTGCTGCCTAATGTGAAATTATCCCGCGTACAAAAGAAACTTGGTTTAGCATCAAAGTCTACATTCAAGAATTCAGTGTCATTAAATAAAAGAAAAGAGGCCTGGGATTTAAGTCCTAACCATAGGCTCCATGTAAAGAATCAGGGAGTGTGCCCTGGAGAGCACTGTCAAGTCAGCGTTAACGTGACAGTTTTGAAATTGAATGAAACGTTCGTGATTTGGCATTATATACGTTCGGGTACGTTTGTATCCATCCCTGTAATTTTGAGCCAAACCGACGAGTCTGTCAAAACCGAGGGATGCATTCTGAAATTCTGGCACTGGCTAGCGCCTGATGCTGAACAGCATGCTCTAAGCGAAACTGGTATCGTTAAACGAACCGTAACGGAAAGAGTATTAATGATCTTTATAAATGGCTCAGACTTTCGCGCGATTAACGCCAGTCAGAGTGAAGTCATGCAGTTTTGTAGAAAAGGCGACTGTCAACCAAATCTCGAATTACAGACCAGATCTATCTCCATTGTTGATCTCGATGGCGATGGATCATCAGAGCTAATCAGTTACCAGTCTTCGTATGACTCTGAAAATCCAGAAGTTCTTACGTCGAAAGTACAAGTAGTTAAACTAAATGCAGCTCTTTGAGAAAAAGACTTAAGATTGGGATAATGGCTTTCTCGATTTAAAAAAACTCTATTATAAATAACAGGAAGAAATATCAATAATCACTCGTAACACATGAAGTATTATTTATTTGCATAAAATTAAAATTTTATAATAGGTTTGTACACAGTGACAGCTGATTTAAAACTCATATACATGATGGCCGCTAGGTCGGGAAAGCGCATCTGGAAAACGGGCTAGAAATAGAATTTTCATAGGGATTTGGCAATGAATGTAGTTCTTGGCTGTTAATTTTTGTATATTACTTTTTTATTTCTT
>NC_046658.1:31413165-31414690 GCF_010883055.1 Belonocnema kinseyi
CAATTCGAGATTTCTAATTTTTTCTATTTTTAATGAGCTGGTAAATGAACAAAAATCGACATAATAGGTTTGGATACTTTCGTACATGTAATTTAAAACTTAAAAAACAAGAAAAAATGTTGAGATCATTTTTTATCAACATTTTATAGCTGTTTTTGCGGCTAATGAAAAGTCCTCTTTTTATGGCGGGCAAGATTGCAAGTGATTAGAAGTCTGAAACCAAAAAATCAGACGGGATTAGAAAAAGTACATGTTGGGTAGGAAATAGATTACGGTCATTTATTTCGGGCAAAAATTTAAAAAACGGCAGACTTTACGATTTTATTTTTCAAAAATCCAATTTTTTCAGTTAAAAATCAAGAAGAAAATTAAAGAAGCTCTTTATCAAGCTTCTTCATAATAGTCTAGGTTATAGCTATTGATGAATATAAAAACATATTAAAATTTCAGACCGATCGATTGAATAGTTTTTGAATTACAATGCCCGCCAATCGTAAAGACACTGTTTTGAGAAAAATGCGTTTAAGTTTTGTGAAGCAATTTTTAGTGTATAACACCTACTCACCTTCAATCAGCTATGCCAGGTCCATACAAAATCCCTCCTGACTCTTCAAGCAGGCAGTTACATAGCAAGCCGGGAAGGGCTGAATTACGGCAAGGGTATTATGAATAGCTGACAAGGAAATATTCTTAAACAGTTATAGGTTCGAATAAGACAATTAAAACAATTGATTTTTTGACCCCGAGAATGGAGGGGGGAGGGGATACCATTACATGTTTTTTGTACAAATGGCTGCGATTTTCATTTGAACGAGTACACTTAAGTTTTGCCGGTTATATTATCCATTATTAACAACGTTTAGTTTGTAAACAAACTTTGTAAATTTTTACTTTCTGCTATTAATATTAAAACTTGTGATAACAACAAATTTTTTTTATATTTCTGAATTGTTTGAACAATTAATTATTTAAACAAATCCGAATTGTCTTAACTCATTAAATTTGTTAAAATAAATAAGGGTTTGTTAAGTAATAAAGGTGAGATGTGAATATAACATTATTTAACATGCAACCTTAAATATTAGTTTAAAATAAATAATATATTGTTTAAACAATTGGAAAATATTTTAAAATAAATTTTTGTCACTTGACCATGATAAACTGCCAGTTCGACGATTACTAAAAAAATTTTTTTAAACGAATGGAATTTGTTTCCATTATTAAAAATTAATTAACCAATGTTGATAAATTACTCACTAGACCATCAGTAATGATTCTTATAAATATTGTTGGAATTAAGGTATAAATAAGAATATGATTTATTTAAACATTATATATTGTCAAATGAAATATGTACAAGTGAATACTGTAGAGACACGGTCTGCCTCGTGCAGCCGCTCTTACGGAACTAACTCCATTTCATCCAGTGTTGCCAGATGGGCGGAACGGTTTATCCCCAACTCGAACCTTATTTATCCCTAGATGTCGACTGAGATCCCTAAATCTGCGAACCAAACAAAAAAAA
>NC_046658.1:31414790-31416319 GCF_010883055.1 Belonocnema kinseyi
CCTGAATTTTTCCCTAAATATTTCACATCTCTAAATGCATCCCTGAGACGCTTGAAAATCCCTAAATCTAGGGATCAAATCCCCAATCTGGCAACACTGATTTCATCTCACAACTATTCACACACACTATATCGGCGCTGCGTGCGCATACTTTTCTGTACATGCGCACTAATCAACATACCTTGGCGGGAAATATGAATTCATATATTTCAACACACCTCCTTGAATTTATATTTCCTTGAATCCATCATTTCTCAAAAAAAAAATTACATTCTCAAGTTTCCTTAAATTACTAAAATTTTACATTTGTTCACTTATAACTATTCAAAGAATATTTAAATCATTTCTGAAATTTTCAAACTTAACTCTACCTAAAGCTTTTGTAAATATATCTGCAATATTCTTTTCGCTTTCAACTTTAATAATATCAATTTCGTTTTTCAAGTAACTTTCATTTACAAAGTGGAAATGCGTTTCTATGTATTTAGATTTTTTGGTTAAATTTCCATATTTGGCAATAGCAATCGCTCCAGAATTATCTTCGTAAATTTTTATAGGTTTCTCAATATTTACATCTAGATCTTTTAATAAATTTTTGATTACTTTTACTTCACTAACCGCATCTGATAAAGCTACATATTCTGCTGCTGTGGACGATTTAGCTACACTATTTTGCTTTTTTGCTTTCCAAAAGATCGTATTACCTAAATATCGTATAACAAAGCTTGTCGTTGATTGTCTATTATTCTTATCTCCTGCCCAATCAGCATCAACATAACAATCTAAAATATTATCATTACTCAATTTTCTGACAAAATTTAATTTTTTACTTTTTGTTAAATACAAATATTTTAGCACTCTTAGAGTATATTTATAATGTGTTTTATTATAACAATTTTGGAATCTACTCAAATAATTTACACTATAGCTAATATCGGGTCGAGTACATGTACTAATATATAAGAGTGCTCCAATTAAATTTCTATATTTTATTTCAGTAGATGCTGTTTGTGCTGATTTTATATGTAATCGTTCCTCCATAGGTGTTGCGTATAATTTGCTATTTTCTAACTTATAAACATTTCCTAACGAATTAATATACTCAGTTTGATCAAGACTTAAATTTCCTTTTGCAACATCATATTCTATATTTATACCAAGATAAGTTTTTATTTTACCTAAATCTTTCATTACAAATCTTTTCATCAATTTCTTTTTGATTTGATCGATTACTCTTTGACTTTTGGAGCAGACAAGTAGATCATCAACAAATAATAATATATAAATCTTTTCACCGTTCTCAATTTTATAATATAAACAATAATCGCTTTCGCTTCTTTCAAAATTCATACTTTTAACAAAATTATCAAAGCATTCATACCATGCTCTCGGACTTTCTTTGATTACAATGAGATAAAAGCAATTTCAATGTTTGTAGTCTCGCAACTGGAGAATAGATATCTTCAATTATTTCATCTTGTTGGTAACCTCGCACAACAAGTCTAGCTTTTTTTCTACCATCACTTTTA
>NC_046658.1:31416419-31420349 GCF_010883055.1 Belonocnema kinseyi
TATAACTACATTTTCTGTCTTCTTCTTTTAATGCATCTAGTAAATCTCCTACATGTGAAAGTGTATCAGGAAGCATTTTAATCATATAACTTAATTTTTCCTTTTCGTTAATTTCTGCACCCGCATTTTTCAGTTCATTTATAAGCTTTTCAAACTCATTAAAGAAGGATACTGAATTTTCAAAGTCTTTTAATTTTAATCTACCTAATTTCTTGCGAATAACAATTTGTAAAGATGTGGACGTCTTATTAAACATAGTATCAAATTTGTCTAATATATTTTTAGCAGTTTCTTCATGAATAATAAATTCTAAAACTTCATCACTTATCGAACAGTAATGTATATTCTTCGCTTTGACCTCTTGATCATCCCAGTCTTTATCTTTATCATCATTAGTTTTAGCGCGTGTAACTACTTTATCACAATGTTTACTTTTCATGTAGACTAAAATTCTTTTTTTCCATAAATTATAATTTTTACCATCAAAAATCGGTACTTTGACGTCTTCGTTACCCATGATTACTTTGCTTTTTCAAAATTATAACCTCAAAATTGAACATGTGCTCAATACTAGCACCGAGTACGCTTACGAAGTACAAAGTGTAATCCTTTTATATCCACTTAATCGTTTCAAAATCCATCAAAATAACTTTATATCTTTATTGAATAGCTATTTATCTTCAATATTCTTCAAATATTTTTTCATTTAGTCAATATGACTCAGAAATCAACGATAAAATTTTTCTCTTTCAACTTTCAATTTTCGAAATAAATTAGGAAAAAACGTATTTTTATTACCTTGGTGATCCTCAAGTAACAAACCATTTATCAAATTTTTCTCCTTTATGAAATCATTTGATCGAAATTTTATTTCCAATATGCTTCTCAGATAACCTCTGTTACCATGTGCTCTTGTAGCATAAATCAATGTGTACGCCAATCTCAAAATTCGATTCGTAATCCTCTTGAATCTTGTTCAATATTCAGTATTCTTTAATAATCTTTACGTAAATTATATCTTCTTGCTTTTTCTTCTTTAATAATATCAATATTTTTCTTCATAAATAATTTATCCAATATTGTACTTTGACGAAAATTCAAAAATTTTACTTCAACTTTTTGACAACTTTTCAATTTTAAACATACTTTCAATTTCTAACCACGCTCTGCTACCATGTTGGAATTAAGGTATAAATAAGAATATGATTTATTTAAACATTATATATTGTCAAATGAAATATGTACAAGTGAATACTGCAGAGACACGGTCTGCCTCGTGCAGCCGCTCTTACGGAACTAACTCCATTTCATCTCACAACTATTCACACACACACTATATCGGCGCTGCGTGCGCATACTTTTCTGTACATGCGCACTAATCAACATACCTTGGCGGGAAATATGAATTCATATATTTCAACAAATATAAAAACAAATTTTCGAGAAAAAATATTATTTAAACAAATTACAATAATTTAAATAATTAAAAATTGATTAAACAATGTTAATAAACATTCCTCTCTTGCCCTCTGGACTTATTCACTTGGGATCTCTAGTTCAAGTCTCGATACATGAAATTTTTATTATTTTTTTCCGGAATTATCTTGACCACGAATTAAGGCGAATTGACACGCATCTAATTCGTGCTGCTTCAATTCGTTACGAAGAATCAGAAAGCGAAAATTGGGCGGATTTAAGCATTTTAATTCGCCGCAAATCGCCCCAATTAATTTCTTTTTACTCGGGTTCTTTCTGGCCATATTTTTAATTTGGGAGATCAACCTCCGACCATCTCGCAGCTGCAAGTTCTTCTTATGAGAACCTACCATCCCGGTAAGAAGGTTTCAATTGATTAAAATGTAAACGTTTCAATTGGTTTTCAATCGTATATTTGAATATATCATTTCGATGATAAGAACGTCAAAACGTGATAACGAGAGCAATTGGAATGAGTGCAGCGCCAGCGAAACGATTCAAATGCGATTAAAGTGTAGTCAAAAAAAGGACTAAACGAAACAGAAAAAAATTTGCCATAAGGACAACCGCAGGATTTCGTTGGGAGCGGGTGGTTATCTGAAAAATTGCACCCGCTTCCAGCGAAATCGCGGTAAAATTTTAGCCACAACCACGTCTCACAACCGTGAGATAGGTGGTTACAGTCTGTAAAGGAATCAATACGATGATCCAGCAAAAGCCTCGTGCACCCTAAGAACACGGAGTGACCCAAGGACAACCGCCTTCTGCATTTTTCCCGCAAGTGTTCTAGCATATTGTTGACACGCAGGGATGCTTTTTAGGCTATTAGCAAGTGAAAGCTTGGCACCTCCAAGAGCGCCGATGATAAGGACGATCAGTTTAACAGAATGTTCCGGGTACAATCGTTGCAACTCCCTTATAAGGTCTCGATACCTCTCTTTCTTCTTATTCTCCTTGGCTATGATGTTTTTGTCAACTGGTGCCGAAAATTCGATGACGAACATGGTTCGCTTCTCGAAGTCAAGAAGAACCATATCAGGCCTCGAGTGAGCAACAGAAACAATTGTCGAGAATATAAAGTTCCAGTATATGCGGCACTTCCTATTCTCGACAATTGACTCAATTTCCCTAGGAGCATTTAGAAGAGTGATATTAAGGTGAATGCCGTAGCAGTGACAGAGATGGTAATAAAGCACTCTTAGTGCCGCATTGTGCCTTTGAATGTAGGTCGTTCCCGCGTGTGTTGGACAACTAGATAGTATGTGAGCTAAATGCTCGGGGTGTGCATGGCACGCCCTGCAGCTATCATCGGTAATGTCTTGGCTGAAAATGTGGCGACGGTATGTTAAGGTGGAAATGACATCGTCTTGGCATGCAAAAATGAAACCCTCTATAACAGATTTCAATCCGGGCGATTTAAGGAAAGCAAACGTTAACTCACAAGACATTGACTGATCCTTCATATTTCTGTGAAAGATACCGTGCATCCTCTTATCGAGGAGCTGTTCACGAAAGTTTTTCTCTTGTGATTTCTCAATCCGGGCTTTCAGGAGTGATTACTCGAGATAGATTAGATTTGATGCATTTTGCCCACCCCTAATACTGAAGTCAAGTCCGACTGTTTCAGCAGCCTCCTCCGCTGCTTTGTATAGAAATGCTCCTTTGCCCACTTCTTCGTGATTCCTGACCATTTTAAGAAGAGGGTCTCTTCCATTTGCAACTCTATGTGCTGTACCCTTGACGGCGTGAGATGTACAGTCGCGGAACGGAAGGCTTAAGATGCATGCTTTTGTTCATGTGCTTTACCTTTCTTGTCCCGATATCAAGAGATCTGAGCTCGTTCTTCGTCCATGGAACTACCCCAAATGAATAGAGTAGTACCGGGACGGCAAGCATGTTCGTTGCAGATACTTTATTCCTCGCCTACAGTTCGGAAGACCAAATCTGTCGGATGAGACGTTTGTATCTGCTTCGGAGAATATTCTTTATAGATGTCACATCCTGAATGCGGCTCTGTGGCACGCCCAGGTATGTATAAGTCTCTCCAGTGCAAAGATTTATGGCGCTTCTATCAACGAGCTCAGGATCTTCAGGGATGCCATTAAGTTTTCCTCGCAACACATAACTCCTTGAAGCTATTTATATTTTCTGAGTCTTCGTCCAGTCTATGCTGAACTTCGTAGACTTCTCTCTAAAATACTTCGACCTCCTCTGGTTTGGGTGGGTGTTCGACAGTAACTGGAAAATCTTGGAAGAGTCGAGATGGGTCAGAGAGAAACTGTTGATTTTCTCTGTCCCACCTCTCCCTCCGCTCTAGACTTCTGTTAGCGTCAGATAGTATCCATATTCTCGCAACAATATGCTGCTTGATGGTCAGCAGCTTTGACTTGTTAAGTGTGTGATAACGGGTCCGGAGTTCGCGCGCGAACTTTCGAACCTTGGCGGTAAAATTCC
>NC_046658.1:31420449-31424202 GCF_010883055.1 Belonocnema kinseyi
TTCTCGCACCACAGAGCATGCAGCCGTGCCATGTAACCCCGTTCACGGGCTACACTCGCATCGTAGCAGTCTAGCAAGTCGTGATTCAGTTGCTCCGTCCACTCAAAGGTCACGAGATCCCGCGGATCCATCGCATTGAATCCATTTTCATTGGCTGCCCCAGCTCTAGATTGGTCGGCATTATTGGCCGACCCATTGTCGGGAGCCCTGTGCGTTCTGTTGTTTTGAACCGCACTTACTACAACTATGTGTGGTGTTGTCATTGTTGTTCTCACGAGAAGCCACCGAAGGCGTCCTTGGGTTGCGGATAGAGGGTCTCTGTACAAACATAGTTGTAGTAAGTTGTAAGTGCGGTTCAAAACAACAGAACGCGCAGGGCTCCCGACAATGGGTCAGCGAACAATGCCGACCACTTTAGAGCTGGGGGATCCAATGAAAATGGATTCAGTGCGATGGATCGACTGGATCTCGCGACCTTTAGGTGGACGGAGCGACTGAATCACGACTTGCTAGAGTGCTACGATGCGAGTGTGGCCCCTGAATGGGGTTACATGGCACGGCTGCATGCTCTGTGGTGCGAGAAACACCCAGAGTTATCGCACTTTTCGCAGCAACGTCTACGAAACGATGATGAACTACTCCGAAAAAGGGTCTATGTAAGCGGAACGCCTACTCTACCACAGCTAGAACAAGCCGGCAACAGGGAAAGAGAGGCGACACTACGACCAACTGCGGGAAGGCATCCAATAGAGGAATAGCGATTCTTTATGTCCTGGAGAAATATCAACACCAAGGTTTCTCTCAAGCCTAAAGATCTGGCTGAAATGGATGACGAGCTACGTGGACATTTTTCCGGGGAATCAGACCTCTGGGCTATCAATTATTGTTTGTATAATGCAGCATGAGCTTTGGCCGATGCGAACCGTAAAATAAAACCAACGGTTGATCATAAGACGAAAAGACGACATCAACTTGCCATAAAGATAGGCTGGGCAAAGGAGGACGCGTCTCGCATTCAGTGTGTAATTGACTACATTACATCTGGCAGGAATTTTATCGCCAAGGTTCGAAAGTTCGCGCGCGAACTCCGGACGCGTTATCACATACTTAACAAGTCAACAGTGTCTCTCTGACCCATCTCGACTCTTCCAACACCCTCCAGTTACTGTCGAAAACCCGACCAAACCAGAGGAGGTCGAATTATTTTGGAGAGAAGTCTACGAAGTGCAGCATAAACTGGACGAAGACTCAGAAAATATAAACAGCTTCAAGGAGCCATGTAATGCCCTCATGACACCTGATAAAGAATGCTCATCCATCACTACCGAGGAGGTGAAAAAGTATTAAGAGGGATAAAGAACTATTCCGCACCGGGACCAGATTGTATCAAAACCTTCTGGTGGAAGAAGTTTTCTTTAACCTATCAGCATTTGGCCCTTATTTTCACCTCATATTTAAAGTCGGAAGAGCCGATTCCGGAGTGATTGGTGGAAGGGCGCACAATACTCCTGCCGAAATCAGGCAACTTATCCGACCCGAAGAATTACAGACAGATCTATGCTAAAAACAAAGGGCAACTACATCTAGCTCTAGGGATTATCGAACGATATACTAAGGAAATTGGAATGGAATTTGGGTTAGACAAATGCGCCAAGGTTTATTTGAAGGGAGGAAAACTTAATGGCATCCCTGAAGATCCTGAGCTCGTTAATAGAAGCGCTATACGACATCTTTGCGCTGGAGAAACTTATACATGCTTGGGCGTACCACAGAGTCGCATTCAGGGTGTGACATCTATAAAGGATACTCTCCGAAGCAGATAAAAACGTCTCACCCGGCAGATTTGGTCTTCCGAACTGTCGGTGAGGAACAAAGTATCTGCAACGAACATGCTTGCCGTCCCGGAAGTACTCTATTCATTTGGAGTAGTTCCGTGGACAAAGAACTAGCTCAGATCTCTTGATATCGGGACAAGAAAGATTATGCACATGAACAAAAGCTTGCATCTTAAGTCTTCCGTTCCGCGACTGTACATCTCACGCCGTCAAGGTGGTCGCGGAATATTGAGTCTTGAATGTCTTTACAACAGGATTATTCCATGTACAACACATAGAGTTGCAAATGGAAGAGACCTTCTTCTTAAAATGGTCAGGAATCACGAAGAAGTGGGCAAAGGAGCGTTTTTGTACAAAGCAGCGGAGGAGGCTGCTGAAACACTCGGACTTACCTTCAGTATTAGGGATAAGCAAAATGCATCAAATCTTATCTATCTTGATTACTCACTCCTGAAAGCCGGATTAAAAAAGCACAAGAGAAAAACTTTCGTGAACAGCCTCGATAAGAGGATGCAAGGTATCTAAGAGTGCTTTATTACCATCTCTGTCACTCTTACGGCATTAATCTTAAAATCGCTCCTCTAAATGCTCCTAGGGAATTTGAGTCAATCGTCGAGAATGGGAAGTGCCGCATATACTGGAACTTTATATTCTCGACAATTGTTTTTGTTGCTCACTCGAGGCCTGACATGCTTCTGCTTCACTTCGAAAGGCGAACCATGTTCGTTATCGAATTTTCGGCACCAGCTGACAAAAACATCATAGCCAAGGAGTATGAAAAGAAAGAGAGGTATCGAAACATTATAAGGGAGTTACAACGATTGTACCCGGAATATTCTGTTAAACTAATCGGCGCTCTTGGAGGTGCCAAGCTTGTACTCGCTAATAGCCTAAAAAGCATCCCTGGCTGAAATTTCATCGCGATTTCGCTGGGAGCGGGTGCAATTTTTCAGAATAGCACCCGCTCCCAGCGAAATCCTGCGGTTGCCCTTATGAGAAATTTTTAATTATATTTATATGTGTGTGTGTATATATAAATCTATATACTGAACATAATATATAATGCTCAATATCTCAACATATAATGTAAAGATGGACCTATACAAATTTTGTTAATAATTTATTTTTATTTTTAAATAGAATATGTACAGTTCGAATCGTAATTTTAATTGTAATTGTATTAAATTGTCATCGAATTTTGATACGATTCAATATCATTGGTCTTATAAACATAATACTTCTACAAAAGCAATTCAATTGACTCCATTTACCGAATTTTGTGTGCGCAATTAATTACTATTCATCTGCTCGAAAATTATTGTCGGCAGATAGCATTAAAATGACTCTAACTTTCGAGGTCAGCTGATGCAATTCATTGGCATTGCACTGTAAGAAAAATCTTCGCTAGATTTAGTATACATGTAATGGAAGCAAGAATGCACAACACGAAATTAAATTTAGTATACCCGCGTATATTAAATTTAGTATATGTATATACTGAATTTAGTATACACGCATATGAAATTTTGTACACGCATATACTAAAGTCAGTATACATGTATACGAAATTTAGTATACGCATATACACAAAAAAAAGTGTTTGGTTCCAGAGACGAGCCTTATCATTTACTATGTATTTTGACGTGCTGAATCGAAATACAAGAAGTAAATCAAAGTATATATAAATGAAAAGATTTTTCAAATCTTAAAATATTGTGTACAGTTTTTCTCGAACTCTATTGAAATTAATTGAATTTTGCAATGAAATACTGAGGTAAGGGAAGTTTTTTATCCTTAATTTAAAGTCAGTAATTTCAAAACATTCAGTCTATTTTCCTATCCAAATTGTTTTTTCAGCGAATTCTTCAGTATTTTCCGGGTTTAAGAGTGATTCTCGAAAGTATTGTGGATCCATTTA
>NC_046658.1:31424302-31425921 GCF_010883055.1 Belonocnema kinseyi
AAAATCTCTATCCCTTCCACACACTACTCCTTTCCCCTGCCGAGTGAGTCACGCCTACCTCGAAAGGGAAATGGCTTAATGGTGTAATAATAATAATAATGAGCGATTGCCTCAGTGAAAACGAGTGCAGTTTATTGTTTCGAGCTTGGCTAAAGGTAAGCTGCCGTGCAATATCAACAATTTCGTTGTAGCTATATTATTTATTTAATATTGAAAATTATTTTGATCATTTTCAACGCTTAATTTGAAGATGTTGCTTTCATTTCTCGAAGTAGGGACAATAAAATAACCATTTTTGCATCTCCATTCTTCTCCCGCTAACATTTTACGTCTATCAAACACATTTTGTGTATCAGAAAAAATCATATCATTACTGATTTTTGCAAGAAGCATTCCAAATGTGCTCTAATGATCGTATCAAAATTCAGTAATGATCGGATTAAAATTAAGCTTATAATCAGGCTCTGAAGTGAATTTAAACCTTTTTTTCGACACGCCTCCAAAATACTTCTGGCTTCACATAGAAAGTCATTTGGAAAATAATAATTTCGAAGATAATCTAACAAGAACAGAAAATTATTAACATTCCATGAAATAATTCAGATCAATACTTCAAGGGGAAGATAATAAAATAACCATTTTTGTATCTCCATTCTTCTCCCGTGAATATTTCTTGTCTATCAAATGCGTTTTTTGTATCAGAAAAATTTATATCATTACTGATTTTTGCATGAAGCATTCCAAAGGTGCTCCAATGATCGTATCAAAATTCAGTAATGATCGGATTGAATGTAAGCTTATAATCAAGCTTTACAGTTAACAAATAAATGAAACGAATTTTCAACTAGTTCCATTTTCAACTAGAGAGAAGAACTTTTAACCAAAAATGTAATTTTTCTCAAATTTGTTTGCGTTTTAACTTTATTATTTTCATTTACAATGACAACTCTTTAGCTGGAATCCGTCATTGTACACATAAGAAAATTAATTTTTAAATTGAAAACGACATTTCAAGCAAAGACAGGCATTTTCAGCTAAAATAATTAACCTTTAACAGATAAATTCTTTTTAATGAACTTAAATAAAAGTGTATATTTTTCCCGACGGCAATACAACAAATTGCATGAAAAAGTTTTCAAATGTGGTTATTTTTACAAAACATAAATTTAAGATTGTTAGTCAGAATCTGTTTTGTTGCTTTAAAAAAAAATATATTACTTAATCTATGGAAGAAGAACTCCTTTGTTATTTTGTATTTATTTAAAAACTTTTAGGATGAGAAATATGATCAAGAGAATGTTTCACCAAATAAATGTGAATCAGATTGTAGACAATTTCTTATCACAAATGTTTATTAAAAGATAGTAATGATGTATTATGTATTATTATCAGTTACGAGGGTAGTTCAATAAGTCCTTAGAATGACCAACAGATGGCATAGACAGCTATATGGTGCAGTCACAGTCCACGTCTTCTGAGTTTATGTGTTTTTATAACCAATTGAAAAAAAAAATTGGTCGTTAAGAAAAATGGAAAAAAACGAGTTCAGAGCGGTAATCAAACATTTTCATTTAAAGGGTTTAACTCCATGTGAGATAAAAAATGAATTGGACTCAGTT
>NC_046658.1:31426021-31432900 GCF_010883055.1 Belonocnema kinseyi
ATTATTTAAATCATTTACCTGAATTGGAGGCTCGTTTTCGTTCTGGATTAGGTCATTCCTCGTGAATCAACAGGTGAATTGGCTGCTCCAAATGATCTATTCCATTTATTCATTATACCAGCACAATTAACCTCAAAGCGAGCCTGCTGACGGCCAGGTTGAACGACCGCATAAATCGAAACGCGCTTGCGCAGCCCAGTATATTAAACACGTATACGAATTTTAGTATACAGAAACTACAAAATTTATATACGTAAAAGAAACTTACTGCACACTTAATAAATTTAGCATACAAATAACTTCTTCAACGAAATTTAGTATACGTAAGTATACTAAAATTACAAAATGTAATGAATTTAGTAAACATATACGAAATTTAATATACCAATGTATACTAGAATTGCAAATATTTTTTACAGTGTGCTTTGTTCGCATTCTTCACTCGCTGCACAGAAAACCCCAAGAATAAAGTTTGTTGCAGGACATTTTTTAGAGTGATAATGTTTTGTTTAGCCAACTTTCCGTCTTTCAAAAAACATTTGTTTGTCATGGAAAAACAAAAGAAAGTATAACCCATATTTGTGTAAAGTTTATCCTGTGACGTTAATTTTTGTTGCAGAGAATCTTTCGTCGGAAATCGATGTAAAGTTTATCTTCTGTTTTTTCTTTGTGGAGAGAATTAAATTGTCTCCAATGTTCGTGTTTGTCTCACGGTATTAAAGACTATTAAGTTGATTTCACTGTCAATCGTCCAAATCATAATTAAAATGTATACACTTTTTAGTTGAAATTTTGATCACATCAAATAGAATCGAAATGGGACACAATTCTTTCCCGATAAAAGGTATTAAAACGCCTATTTCAAATATGCGATTGATTACGCATTCAAAACTGTTCAAATTCTACGATATGTGTATACATTTTAATTTAATTCAATTCATTCCTTCCTACCGGGATCTCAGTTTATGATTAACCTGCCAGAAACAGAGTTAAATTTACACTTAAGAACCTGTTGTAAATCGTTTTTAAAAAGATTAAATTGTGATACACATTCCATTTCCGAGGATACTCCTGTTTCGAATAACGGGATCAAGATGCTATGGAATTTATACATATACAAAAAATAAAAAGCCTAACTGGAAAAAAATCGATACAATATTTTTATTCTAAACCTTTTAAAGCAACTGCTCAAATGAAACACGGTATTGAGAATGAAGACCAAGCCCGTCAAGTTAATCCTGAAAACATTAAAGTTAAAGTAGTAAAAGTTGGATTAATAGTTTCTGCTGTATATCCTTGGATAGGTTACTCTTCTGAGGGTCAAGCGAGTAATTGTTAAGTTACTTAAAAAGATTTCAAAGGATTTGAATTTTTAAAAAGATTTTAGGGATTTTGAAGAGCTTTTAAGGAATTTAAGAAAATTTAAAATATTTTTTAACTTTTTACCGTTGCAAAAAAAAACTATTGCGATTATTCCGTGACCTTCTGTAGGGAATTTTAACGTAGAATCTGAATTTCAGCAATTTAAAAGCTGATTTTGCTGTTTTTTTTTTAGTTTTTTTAAAAAGAACCGCATGGGGACCCAATGGGGTCTTTACGGGTGATTTGTAGAGGCTCCATTCGGTTCCTTCGGTCCGCCAGGGACACTAACAAAATTCCAAAATTTTGACCGCCAACTAGGACAACATTGCAACCTAACCTCAATCACGGAAAATTATATATTTTTTTATGGATTGTCCAAATCCCACATTTCCCAAATTGCGAACCATAATTAAAGAAATGGCTTTTCTATCGGCAAAGAAAAACCATATCACCTGTCCACGTTTTGATACCCCCTGAATCCGAAAAACAGGTTTTTACTAATGTCGCTGTCTGTATGCTGTCTGTCTGTATATATGGCTGTATGTGAACACGATAACTTTTAAAAAAATCAATCTTTTAGATTGCCCTTTGTTACACTCGTTTAGAGTCCTAAACTAAAGGTCAAGTTCGTTAGCCAGCCATTTTGGATAAAAATTCAAAAAGTTAGCATTTTTAATATTTTTTAGACCACTTTTTTCAAAATTCAAAAGTTCTCTGTATGGTTCTTCATAGTATTCTAAAAGTCGAACAAATTCTCCTCATGACTTTTTCAAAAAATCAAAAATTACCAGAGTATATTTACAAAATTCCAAAAAAACACACGAAAATGAACATTTTATGCCAAATAACTCACGATATGAAAAAAACTCAAGATTAGAAAAATGTTGCTTTTTGAATATCCTACAAGTTTATCATAACAACTTTTTTAATTTTTTTGAAGAATCAAAAATTCAAATTTCGACAGCATACAAAATAATGAAAAATCTAAAAATGACATTTTTCGGTCAAACTGTGCAAAATACGGTAAAAGATGAATTCACAAAAATTGTGCATTTGAAAAAGATCTACAGATTTGTTATCAACCACTTTCGCGCGCAAGTTTGAGCGCACCTAGGGCACGCGACTGTTGGTTCTCGCGCTTCGCGCTCGATGTTGTATTTATCTCGCGCTTCGCGCTCGATTATGTATTTACCTCACGCCACGCTCTCGGTCTTTAAATTTTCGCACATTCTTGCGCAAACATTTTAAAATTAAGACTCAAAACATCCACCGCTGTAATTTTATGATTGTGAATTCTCTTCGTTAAAAAAACTTAGCTCGAGAGTTTGAGCGCACTTACGGCACGTGACTGAGGGCAATCGCACTCCGCGCTTAGTCTTTGCATTTCTTCCGCATTCGGGCACAGACCTTTTAAAATCAAAGGTGAACGGACCGACATTATACACAACACTTTTATATCAATTATAATACATTTTTTATGTAACTCTGCCAGGGGTTACTTATTAAAAAATTGAAAAATAAAAAGCAAATAGTATTTATCATGATTATTATTGTATTTGTTTCTTATTTTACCTTAAATTGTATTGTAAACTGCTCTGAAACATGCATCATTCCAATAAATGTATATCATTATAATACATAATATGCATAAAAATTGAATCATAATGGTTCTTATTTCCTTGTTTTTATCATTTTTTTATTTTTAATGTCGTTTTCTACGATTAAATAAAAACTACTGCGCATCTGAATAGGGTCTAATACAGAAACCTATATAGGGTCCTATATAGGAGCCTATGTCCTCTTTCGTCTTTGCTGTGCTTTTTCCAAAAAGTTAATTTTTTAATTTTTAATCTTATGTTTTACGATTAAAAGAAAATCTACTCGTCCTATCGAAAAATAATTAATAATAAATTTATCGATCATTTTTGGTGAACAATTTTTGTCTGGTAATTTAAGTTCATACATTGTGCTCTTTTTTGGACCAAAAGTTTTGTCTCATTTTTTCTTGTAGCTTATATCGAAAAGTGATTTATTCTTAATTTGTAGTTCTTTCCAGGGTGCGCAATTTGAGCTTTTTCATTTTTTTCGTATCTTGCATAGTTTGGCCAAAAAATGGAATTTTTGGATTTTTCATTATTTTTGGTACGATCAAATTTGGAGTGTTCAACTTCTCGAACAAATTAAAAAAAGTTGTTATCATAGGCCTGTAGGGCTTTCAAAAAGCAAAGTTTTTCTTCTCTTGACTTTTTTATATCATGCGATTTTTGGCTTAAAATTTTTATTTTAGTTTGTTTTTTTGGATTTTGAAAAAGCTCTAACTGATCATTTTCTTTTTATATAAAAAAGTTATGGGGATGAAATGTTTGAGTTTCTGAGTACTATGAACAACCGTACATAGAATTTTTAAATCATGAAAAAATGTGGTTTCAAACATTTTTGGTACGATCAAATTTGGAATTTTCAACTTTTCGACCAAATTAAAAAAGTTTGTATCATAATCTTGTAGGGCTTTAAAAAAGTAAAGTTTTTCTTATTCAGACTTTTTTTCGTTTCATGCGTTGTTTGGCTTAAACTGTTCATTTTAGTTAGTTTTTCTGGATTTTGAAAATGTTATAACTCTAGTAATTTTTGATTTCTTAAAAAAAGTCATTAGGATAAATTGTTAAATTTTTTGAATTCTATGAATAACCCTACAGAGAATTTTTGAATTTTTAAAAAAGTTGTTTAAAAAATATTCAAAATGTGCCCACTTTTTGAAGTTTCATCCAAAATGGCTGGCTAACGAACTTGACCTTTAGTTTAGGGCACTAAACGAGTGTACCGAAGGGCAATCTAATAGATTAATTTTTTCAGAAGTTATCGTGTTCACAGACAGACAGACATACAGACAGACACATTAGTAAAAACCTGTTTTTCGGATTCAGGGGGTCTCAAAACGTGGATATTTGACGAAAACTGGGGGGGGGGGGAATTTTACACAAATCTAATACCTTCTCTGATGAGCATGTAAAAATGTGCCCGCCGCGTGGGCACATTCTTATCACAACTTTTGTCTTTTAATTTCTTTTTTGTCTCGTGTGTGAAGTTTCAAAAAATTTAACTTTTCATATTTTTGATGCTATTTTTTTATGATTGAAACTAAAACGAGAACTATCAAAAAATTATTCATGACAAATAAATCATTTTTACATTCTCGTAAGAGAAAGTATTAGATTTGTAGGAAATTTGACCCCCCTAGTTTTGGTCAAAAAGTCTACGTTTTGAGACCACCCCCTGAATCCGAAAAACAGGTTTTTACGAATGTGTCTATATGTACATCTATCTGTCTGTCGTTATGTCTGTCGTTATACCTGTTTTTATGTCTGTCTGTCTGTCTATCTGTGAGCACGATAACTTTTGAAAAAAATTAATCTATTAGATTGGTTTTTGGTACCCTCTTTTAGTGTCCTAAGCTAAATGCCAAGTTCGTTAGTCAGGCTTAGTCTCTGTACAGTTGTTCATAGTACTTGAAAAGAAAAATGTTACTTTTCGATAGCCCTACAAGATTATCATATCAACTTTTTGAATTTGTTCAAAAAATTCAAATTTTGATCGCACAAAAATTAATCAAAACTCAAACATTGCATTTTGCAGTCAAACTATGCAAGATAGGAAAAAAATGATGAGACAAACATTGTGCACCCAAAAAATATCTAAAAATTTGTTATTAATCACTTTTTTATAAGATACGTAGTTTTTGTTTTATTGATAAAAAAACATTGAAGATACAAAAATTAAATTTTTCGATAACGACTAAAGCTAAGCCTAAATAAATTGAAAACACTTTTTCACCGAAGTTAAAGCAAAACAATTTTTATTAATGGTTCTTTTACATTTGCATCAAAGAAGGTATTAGATATGTATAAAAATTTGACAAGCCCCCCGTTGTTGTCAAATGTATACGTTTTGAGACCCCCTAAGTCCGAAAAAAAGGTTTTTACTAGAGCGTCTGTCTGTCGGTTTGTCTGTATGTATTCATGCCTGTCTGTCTGTTCATCATTATTCGAGCTAGCAACCGTAGTGGTAAATCCTTACTCGGTCAGTAGGGCCAATCTCTTGAGGTCATTGAACATTCTTACATTCTTATTTCTAGACGAAATTTGAGTAATTTTAATAGGTGTTTGGAAGTCTTGAAAATATTGAAAATTAATTGAAAACTTGAAATGATTTCATATAATTTAAATGAAGTTTGAACCAACAAAATTCGGCTAGTCGAACCGAGATTTCTGTGAAAATAGCCACAGCCTAATTTAAAATAAAATGTCGATTTTTGCAGATTGAAAAAAATGAGAAACTTTTTAAGAATTGTGAAAGGCTTCAAAAGAATAAAAACATTCTCGTTAGATTCCTAGGAAAATTGAAAACCATTTTTTATTTCGGAATATTATTTTTCAAAGAAGATTTAAAAAGGATTTCAAAAGATTTCCAAAATTTCTAAAAGAGTCTAGAATATTTTAACATAATTTTTTATAATATGCGAAATTTCTAAAATTTGAACGAAAATTCTATTCATTTCAAAAGACATTCAGAAGTTCGAAAAACATTTCAAAAATAATTTTAAAGTTGCATAAATTTAAAATAACTTCTAGATTTAACAAGATTTTGAAATAAAATTTGAAGCTTTTCAAGAACGTCCGAACAACATAAGTTAAAAAGAATTAAAATTTTAATTTAAAAAGTGCTCAGTTTAAAAAATGCAATTGTCCATTTTTCAGCTTTTCTATCTTAAAATTATTTAAATTAATGTAATTTCAAAAATTGAAAAGTTAACTGATTCTTTAATTGAATGAGTTCAAAATGATGACGTAGATTTATATTTATAGAATTGAATCTGAATCTTTAAACTCATGAATTTTCAAAAGTTAAAAATTCTCAATTTAGCAGTTTATCTGCATTTTATTAAAAATTTCGTAATTGAAAATTGTTAGTAACTTGAATTTTTCAAGTGGATATTATAAAGCAATTCAATAAAAAAAGTGTAATTAAGAAACTTTGAAACCTCGGTTTTAAAAGTTCAAAATTCAAGTGGTAAAATTTGAGTGCTTCAATTTGTAGTTTGTTTTTATTACTGCAAATGGAAGAAAGTTAAGCTTCAGAGTTCGAATTGCATAATTGTATTGACCGCGGAAAATGTTTGCGAAACCGGAAAAACCTGGAAATGACCGTAAATTTTTTTCTTCGTTTAAAACGGCCACCCTGAATACAGAACTGGATAACCAACGTGTTCACCAATAATAAGGTTTTTCCATGAAAAACTGTTTTACTAAAGAGATTACATCGAAATCTTATTTTAGGCTATTTATTATCTCTAATTTTGGAACTAATGTGAAAAGCGCTAACAATTGCGGTTCTCTTTGATAAAATATGCCATAATAAGAGGGTAGTTCAATAAGTCCTTAGAATGAAGTATAAAAACAATTTTTTTTGGGTAAATTTTTTTTTATTTTTCAGCATAATCTCCTTGGAGCTCTATATACA
>NC_046658.1:31433000-31434017 GCF_010883055.1 Belonocnema kinseyi
ATTGCAGTTGTGGTGTCCTATAGCTTCATCTCCGAATTGTCTCCTAAAATAGTCTCTGAAAGCCTCTAGTATTCCATCTGCATCATATACCATTTCCCCCCCCTACTATTTCTCATGTTGACAATTTCTGTACTTTTGTTTCCTTTCATTTTTTTATAAAGTAGTTTTCTGCTTCCTTCAAAGTCATTTTGTATTTTTACCTCTTCTTCTGCTCTAATTGTATCTTTACTTTCTTTAACTAATCGTGTAAGTATCCTGTTTTTGCGTCTATAATCATTTCTACGTCTACTTATTTCCTCATTGCTAAGACCTGTGATGTTCAAAGTTCTCTTGTACGCTTCTCTTTTTGCTTTTTGGGCAGCCTGAATTTCATCATTCCACCACGCATCACCCGACATTCTTTCTACAACTGCGGTACCACACACTTCGATCGCGCATCTAACAAGGATATCCCGTAACATTGTCCAGGCGCCCTCTAAATTTTTGTTTTTTATACGGTCCTCCCATGTTGCCCTATCTATGCTTTCGATTATCTTATTTTGGAAATCTATTCGCACATCCGGTTTCTTCAGGTTCTCAATTTTGATTCGCGTTTGTTTTGCTTTTTTGGGTCTCTTTTTTCTCCAACCCCGACCTAAGTTAAGTTTTGAGATCAGAAGGTAATGATCAGTATTGCATTCAGGACCCCTCATGACCCTTGTATCTTTGACTAACTCTCTAAGTCTTTCATCCGCAACAACAAAGTCAATTATACTGCGGCTATTTCCTTTAGACCAGGTGTACATGTGGATCATTTTATGCCTAAACCAAGCATTTGTGATAAACAGACCCCTTTCTAAGCATAGACCAACTAATTTTTCTTCGTTATAGTTTGTTCTTGGATCCCCAAAATGACCTAATACTCTTTCCGTATCCTGATTTTGGGTGCCCACCCAACCGTTCATGTCTCCTAGTAGAATTATTCTTTCCCCATGTTCGCAGATGTTTATTGTGTCATTTAAAGTGTCCCAGAAGGCG
>NC_046658.1:31434117-31436922 GCF_010883055.1 Belonocnema kinseyi
ATAGTTTCACGCAATTCTTTTACCTTGAGATCATTTACTCCCCTAGCATTCCAAACACTCAGTCTCCATTCGTCGCCTGAAACATGACCTTTAGATTTTCCGCGTGCATGCCTTTTGTGATTAAAAGTTCCAGTCCTTTCCGAGGCTATTTTGTAGTTTGTATTATTCATTGTTTAGATTATACGCCCAACTAACACCTTTATGCAATAAGTTTATTTTCTCAGTCGAAATCATGTCAAAGTTAAGTATCAAATCGTCATATGGTGGAGATTGTAGTTCTAACGTCAGTCCCACCAAAAACTTCAGTTAATAAGGGAGGGTTGGGAGAGGGGGGGAATGCAAAAATAATGAAATTCCAAAAATGTTCAATCTTTTCAATTTTCCGGGAAAACTATTCACTTTATGACAATATTTTATATAACATTTTATATTCAGAAGAAAATTTAGAGTATTTTATTATATAACTATTTTTGCTCTAAAAACAGCCGTTTCCAAGGAAAATTCAAAAACATGAAATAATCCGCTATGTTGGAAGATAGCGACTCGAGCGCCCCCCCCCCCCAAATTTACTGAATATTGAGAGTTGTTTCAAGACCCCCTAAGGAAGCGTCCTGACAACTAAATTCATTGTTATAAATTATTTCCATTTAAAATCCTTCGTTGACTGGCCTACTAATAAACAGCAAGCTGGAAGAGCTGAAAAAGCAAAGGCAAAGAATGCTGGAAGAAGACAGAAGAAACCGAGAGGCCGATGCAGCAGCGAAAAATCGAGCGCTACAAGAAAAGATGTACTCCCTCGAACAAAGCATTGGATGAAAGCTAGAAGCGACCATACACCAGGAGCTAGGTCGAATCCTGTGTGCCGTTCTAGGTCCACATGATTTATTTATTGAATATCATGTAAAATTTTGTCCTGATTACGAAAAAGTAGGGTGCCCCCCCCCCTGAAAAATGCCGGATTTTCGAGATATACGCGTTTTAATTCTATTTTAATTTTTGCGATAGCCCTGTTACAATTTAAAGTTTTTTGAAAGTTTAAATATATGTTCGGCTGGAAAATCGATGTAGGAAGAGAAATGCCATTACCATTTTTTGATTCAACTAATTGTTAACATAAAAAATAAACAATTACGTTGAAAAGTGAGGAAAAATAACATTGTTCTTATTTTGGTTAAAATATTTATTTCACAGAAAAAAGCATCAAACAAAAGTTGGACTACTTACAAAGGCGAATTTTTGTCTAAGAGAACATTTTTGTATCAAAGTTATCGATTTCGAGAAAACATCGATCAAAGAAATAATAAAATTGAGAGCCAGAATAGAAAGGTGGTTTTCATTGTAGGAAGCAATTTGATCAAGAAATTTCTAGGGATAAAATATACTTCTTTTTGGGTCTACTTCAACTTTCATTAGGAAAATTTATTATGATGTTTATATTTAACAAGTTAATGAGCATTTCTGAATGTACACATTTTAACGTGCTGTACATTTAGAAAATTTTAATGACATCTTCTGGAAATTTTTACATGGACAAAGGAAGTCTTAATTAAAAAATTAGCGCCAGCTAGTTTAAAATCAAATAATAACTCCTTATGCTATAAACAATAATAAACTAAGTCTCTTTATCAACTTATCAACTTTGTTTATTATTAAATTATATTTTTTTGGTCAAAATATAATGAATACTTATTGCTACGATAAAGGAAAAGTTTACGGTGGTAGCATGCGGCCCCCATAAACCATCTCAAATTTGTTTAGAGTCAAAGGCGTAAGCTTCTGGCCCTTGCAAAGGGCCCTCACCTCTCGAGCACAAATAACCAGGGCGACAAGTTCACGCCTTTGGCTCGGAAAAAACTTGGGATGGTTTATGGGGGCCCCATGCCGCCATCGTAAACTTTTCCTTTATCACAGCAATAAGGATCAATTACATTTTAACCAAAAAAATATAATTTAATAATAAACAAAGTATAAGTAATAGTAATATTTTTTAAAAGCCATTTTATTATTTAATTTTTATGAAATTATTCAGCTTTATTACAATTCCCAGCGATTATTAGAAATTGATAAAGGGACTTAGTTTCTTATTGTTTATGCACATTTTTATGCACATCATTATTTGATTTTAAGTTAGCTGACGCTAATGTTTTAATTCAGACTTCCTTTATCCATGTACAAATTTCCAGAAGATTTGATTTAAAATTCCAAAATGTACAGCACGTCCAAATGTGTACGTTCAGAAATGCTCATTAACTTGTTAAATAAATATTAAAATAAATTTTCTGAATAAAAGTTGAAATAGACCCAAAAAAGGAGTATCTTTTATCTCTGGAAATTTCTTGATAAAATTGCTTCCTACAAAGAAAACCACCTTTCTATTCTGGCTCTGAATTTTGTTATTTCTTTAATCGATGTTTTCTCGGAATCGATCACTTTTATCAAAAAATGTTCTCTTGGACAAAAATTCTTCTTATTAAGAATTCAGTGATTGGAGTTTATCCACACTGTGAGCTTTCTTCGACCGTTAATATCATTAATGAGAGAATGCGTTTTATTCTGGTCATACGGTCCAATATAAATAAAAATAGATTCAGATGTCAATGAATCTTTATTCGTCAATTTTAATTAATATAACCAACGTACGTTTCAACCTAGTTGCAGGTCTTCTTCAAGGTAATACATCACCTAACATAAAAAAATTTTTTTAACATATGTAATACATTTGAAAGAATTACCAACTTCATTTAAAATAATAATAATAATAAAATTTTTTTTTGAGTATTATGTATAAATTTACCTGTACAATGT
>NC_046658.1:31437022-31439022 GCF_010883055.1 Belonocnema kinseyi
TTTATTTTAATTAAATTATGTAATAATGGATATATAGAATATTTTTTATAAAATAGTCTGATAAATTTTATTTACATTTAATATTTCAGTTTTTAAATTGATAGAATCTATTTTTATTTATATTGGACCGTATGACCAGAATAAAACGCATTCTCTCATTAATAAAAATTCTTCTCTGTGAGTAGTCCAACTTTGGTTTAAAGCTTTTTTCTGTGAAATCAATATTTTAACCATAATAAGAACAATGTTATTTTCCCTCACTTTTCAACTGAATTGTTTATTTTTATGTTAATAATTGATTGAATCAAAAAATGCTGGAGGACATTTCTCTTCCTACATCGATTTTCTAGCCGACCATATATTTAAACTTTCGAAAAACTCCAAATTGTAACAGAGCTATTGCATTAATTAAAAAATAATTAAAACGCGATTATCTCGAAACTGCGGCATTTTTCAGTGGGGGGCACCTTACTTTTTCGTAATCAGCACAACATTTTACATAAAATTCAATAAAAAAATCCTGCGGACCTAGAATGGCACACAGGATTACATCCAACTCCTAGAGTACGTCCAGAGCACGAAACCAAACATCAAATATGTTTTACTAGAGTTCAACGGGAAGGAAATACTATGCCTTACGTCCGATAACTTTGACAATATTGGAATGTCGTACAACCGAGACCGTGTGACGCAAAGTATTTGATTGAGAAGTCGCTGTCAGGACCCCCGAGTGACTGGTGGTTGATAATAAAACATAACGTTACAAATCTACAAACTTGGCTCGCTAAATTCCAACAAAGATATTGGAATGAACACACCCAACACGAGGTAAGAAAAAAGTTGGAATTTGGATGTTACCAACCGATTAAAGATCGCTCACGTGCAGAATACGCCACGAAGATGTTCGCACACGTCAACGAACTCATACCAGCCCCGAGTCAAGCGGACGTAGTGAGAAAACTCGCGAGACACTATAGTGATAAAATATAGTACGCTATAGTCGGGAGAGGCATCGAAGAATTTGACAAGATAGAAAATACCAACACCGGCCAACCAGAAGGGCGAGAATGGAAAAGTAGAAACACCCCGCCGCGAGAAAATAGCTACCAACAACCAAAAACATGGAGGGCGCCGAATATAAACAATGAATACGTAAGAGCAGGTGGCAGCGACCAGGCACAACAAGGAAACTGGGCGGCAACGCAACCAACACAGAACTAGCCACGGGCCAACAACACCGCAGGGCCACGAACAGGCGGTGCGCCAGGGGGAAGAGGGTCCAAACGGAAGGCAACTTTTGGCGACAGTAGCCGACTCAACCCTCCCACCGAGTTCAAAATGTTGAACTCGAGGCCAATCAAGAGTCCAAAACAATGACCTACCTAAATGAAGAAGAAACCCACAAGTCGGGAAACGAGGAGGGGCCACGTCAATAGAGACGAATGAAAAAGTTGACGTGGCACCTACTACCACCTACTATACCAACATGGTAACGAACACCAGGTTGCTGGTATAATAACAAAAGCTCTAATTGACACAGGCGCGGAAGTAACATGTATTTCCGAAGAATTTTTAAATAACAATAAAGAACGCTTCGACAAACACCTATGTCTACCTTTATCAGGTGTAGCAGTAGCAGGTCCAATCAGTGATCCCAGATCTGAAACGAGACGAGGTCCAATACTACGACACGTCTATGTCCGTGTGAATATGGAAGGAGATGATATAAATGCCTGGGTTGCGCGCGCAACCCATTTCTCCTCTTCTGAATTTGAAAACTCGAAGGTGCACGATTGTCGGTCGGAACACTTCGGCGGTTCTATTTATATCTCTATCAGCTTTGAAATAAAATGAAGAGATTGGGATTTTAATATTTCCAGATTTCGATGCTGGGCTAGCGATTCTCATGATTTGAATACTTCGCGCGCATCTTTATATGCGTGTATTTTGAAGTTATGTTACTTCAAGTATAAAATATCAATTATATAAATATTAATACT
>NC_046658.1:31439122-31441570 GCF_010883055.1 Belonocnema kinseyi
TATAATTATGTTATGTTATAATAGTCTTATTTAAATCTTGATCCACATTTGAAAGAAATTAAAGAAATTGATGATTTTGGAATTCATCTATTTTGGATAAAAACTCAATTATTTGATTGAAAAATTAATTATTTTTTTGAAAATGTAACTATTTTGTAAAAAGTCCTCTTTTCGATCAAAAGTTCTACCACTTTGTTAAAATTTTTATTTCTTTTATTTGAAGGTTCATCTCTTTCGTTGAAAATATATTTTTGAAACTGAGAATTAATCCGTACCATTTTTTGTTAAAAAATCATGTATTTTGTTAACAATTCGTCTTTCTTTGTAGAAATTAAATTGCTTTATGGAAAATTTACACTTTTTGTCTAAAAATTACATTTTTCGGTTGAATTATCAACTGTAAATAATTTTTGGTTGCAAAGTCGTTTTGTTGTAAATGCAACTATATTGTTAAAAATTAAAATCATAATTTTTGGGTGGAAAATTCGATTATTCACTTAAAGTTGAACTACTTAGAAAAAATTAATTCTTTCTTATTAAGGATTCATAATTATAGTTGAATATTCAACTATGTGCCTTTAAATTAGGTTAAAAATTAAGCTTTTTTGTAGATAATACTCTTTTTCACTTTAAAATAAAAAATTTTATTAAATTAAAAAATTTCAAATTGAATGGGTTTAAAATAAAAAATTTTTATACTGAAATAATATTTCAAGTCATAATGGAAAACAAATAAATTAATTTTCTAACAATTAATTGGTTTTTTAACTAATACAATTTACAGGATAAAGTTTAACCAAAAATGGAATAGTTCAATTTCCAGATAAAAGCTGTGATAAAAAATTGAATTGAACAAGGAAAAAAACGAATTTTCAATAAAATTGTTAAATTTTCAAGGGAAAACGTTAATTTTTGACGAAGAAGATTAATGTTCTTTAAAAAAACGATTTTCCAACTTAACCGATATATACGATTAATTTTTAATCAATCATATAATAGTTACATTTTCAGATAAAGATAAATAATTTTTAACGGAAAAAATTTATTTTCAAGAAAGTTGTTGAATTGTCAACCAATCAGATAAATTTTCGACCAAGAAAATTAATGAGCTACAAAAAAAGACAAATTTTAAGCAAAATACAGGAAATTTCAACGAAATTATTTAATTTTTAAGTCAAAAAGACGAATTATTTACAAAAAGTTGAATTTCTTAAATGAAAAATATGAGTTTTCAATCAAAGATTTAAACTTTCAACCAAATAGTTAAATTTTCTACCATAATTATAAAACTTTGTTTAAAAAAACGTATTTTTTTCCAAAGTAGTTCAACTCTTAGTTAAATAATCGACTTTTAAACCCAAGAAGATGTGCAGTTCATACTTTAACCAAAAAATTACATTTTTGACCGAAAATGATACATTTTCTACCAAAAGAATTGATGTCTACTAAAAAAGGTCAATTTAATTTTAATAAATTTTTAAATTTTAAGGTCAAAAAGAGTATTATCTACAAAAAAGCTGAATTTTTTTACTAAGTAGTTCAACTTTAAGTAAATAATCGAATTTTCCACCCAAAAATGCTGATTTTAATTTTTAACAATATAGTTGCATTTACAACAAAACGACTTTGCAAACAAAAAATATTTACAGTTGATAATTCAACCGAAAAATGTAATTTTTAATCAAAAAGTCTAAATTTTCCATAAAGCAATTTAATTTCTAAAAAGAAAGACGAATTGTTAACAAAATACTGATTTTTTAACCAAAAATGGTATAGATTAATTGTCAGTTTCAAAAATATATTTTCAGTGAAAGAGATGAACCTTCAAATAAAAGAAATAAAAATTTTAACAAAGTAGTGGAATTTTTGATAGAAAAGAGGACTTTTCTACAAAATAGTTACATTTTCAACAAAATAATTAATTTTTCAATCAAATAATGAAGTTTTTATCTAAACGAGATGAATTCCAAAATCACCAATTTCTTAAATTTCTTTCAAATGCGGGCCAAGATTTAAATAAGACTATTATAATATTATCATTTATATATAATTAAAAATTTGTCATAAGGACAACCGCTGGATTTCGAAGGGCGCGGGGGCTAATCTGAAAAATTGCACCCGCTTCCAGCGAAATCGCGGTAAAATTTCAGCCACAACCACGTCTCACAACCGTGAGATAGGTGGTTGCAGTCTGTAAAGGAATCAATACGACGATCCAGCAAAAGCCTCGTGCACCCTAAGAACACGGAGCGCCCCAAGGACAACCACCTTCTGCATTTTTCCCGCAAGTGTTCTAGCATATTGTTGACACGCAGGGATGCTTTTTAGGCCATTAGCAAGTGAAATCTTGGCACCTCCAAGAACGCCGATGATAAGGACGATCAGTTTAACAGAATATTCCGGGTACAATCGTTGCAACTCCCTTATAAGGTCTCGATACCTCTCTTT
>NC_046658.1:31441670-31445512 GCF_010883055.1 Belonocnema kinseyi
GAAAGACACCTCACTGAAACGTGACCTTGTTAGTTGTCACACGATTTTTGCCAGATGAGATAGTAAATCTGGTTTTCCAAAGCGGCATCAATCTCTCTATGCTTCCAACTATTTGCGGATGAACCTTCAAGATTTCCAAAAGACAGATGATAAGTCTATGGGATGTCGAATCGAAAGCTTTCCGATAATCCATCCAGGCCATCGATAGGTCACGCTGGTAGAATGCTGCATATTGGCAGACACATCTATCGATGAGCAGGTTCTCCCGACATCCGGCTTCCCCTTTCTTTGAGCCTCGTTGTTCATACATTTCTTGCCACACAGGTTCAATTGCCCGAACAATCCTATCATTTAGGATAGCTGTGAATATCTTATAAAGCGTCTTCAGACAAGTTATTGGCCTGTAGTTCTTCGGGTCAGATAAGTTGTCTATTTTCGACAGGAGTATTGTGCGCCCTTCCACCAACCACTCTGGAATCGGCTCTTCCGACTTCAAATATGAGGTGAAAATACGGGCCAAATGGTGAAGGGTTGAAGAAAACTTCTTCCACCAGAAGGTTTTGCTACAATCTGATCCCGGTGCGGAATAGTTCTTCATCCCTCTTAATACTTTTTTCACCTCCTCGGTAGTGATGGGTGGGCATTCTTTATCAGGTGTTATGAGGGCAACATATAAATCCTTGAAGCTACTTATATTTTCTGAGTCTTCGTCCAGTCTATGCTGAACTACGTAGACTTCTCTCCAAAATACTTCGACCTCCTCTGATTTGGATGGGTGTTCGACAGTAACTGGAGGGTCTTGGAAGAGTGGAGATGGGTCAGAGAGAAACTGTTGATTTTCTCTGAACCACCTCTCCCTCCGCTCTAGACTTCTCTTAGCGTCAGATAATAAACGTATTCTCTCAACAATATGCTGCCTGATGGTCAGCAGCTTTGACTTGTTAAGTGTGTGATAACGGGTCCGGAGTTCGCGCGCGAACTTTCGAACCTTGGCGGTAAAATTCCTGCCAGATGTGATGTAGTCAATCACACATTGAATGCGGGACGCGTACTGTCTTGCCCAGCCTATCATTATGGCAAGTTGATGCATTCGTCTTTTGGTCTTATGATCAGCCGTTGGTTTTGTTTGACGGTTCGCATCGGCCAAAGCTCTCGCTGCATTATACACACAATAACTTATAGCCCAGAGGTCGGATTCGCCGGAAAAATGTCCGCGAAGCTCGTCATCCATTTCAGCCAGATCTTTAGGCTTGAGAGAAACCTTAGTATTGATGCTTCTCCGGGTCGTAAAGCATCATTCTTCATCTATTGGATGCCTGCCGGCGGTTGGTCTTAGTGTCGCCTCTCTTTCTTTGTTGCCGGCTTGTTCTAGCTGTGGTAGAGTAGGCGTACCGCTTACATAGCCCCTTTTACGGAGTAGTTGAGCATGGTTTCGCAGACGTTGCTGCGAAAAGTGCGATAGCTCCGGGTGTTTCTCGCACTACAGAGCATGCAGCCGTGCCATGTAACCCCGTTCACGGGCCACACTCGCATCCGAGCACTCTATCAAGTCGTGATTCAATTGCTCCGTCTACGCAAAGGTCGCGAGATCCCGCCGATCCATCGCATTGAATCCATTTTCATTGGCTCCCCCAGCTCTAGATTGGTCGGCATTGTTGGCCGACCCATTGTCGGGAGCCCTGCGCGTTCTGTTGTTTTGAACCGCACTTACTACAACTATGTTTGGTGTTGTCATTGTTGTTCCCACGAGAAGCTAGGGAAAGGGGTTCGTCCATCCTTGTAGAGGCCCGAATGGAAGGATAAGGCTGCGTACTCTGAGAGGTCGCCCGGTATCCCAGAGTCACCGTTCTAGACACCTCACCCAGGTGCCATTCAACTTTCGGCACGGTTTTCACACCTCCGCTTGGGGGTTAATTCCTTCGGGACCACCCCTGGACAATTGTCCGCGACTGCCTATTTATTTTTGTAACCATATTCAGCAGAAACCCCTTGGCTATTAATACTATTATATATATAATATTATTAATATTTATATAATTTATATTTTATGCTTGAAATAACGTAACCTCAAAATATACGCATATATAGAGACGCGCGAAGTATTCAAATCATGAGAATCGCCAGCATTGAAATCTGGAAATATTTAAATCCCAATCTCTTCATTTTATTTCAAAGCAGATAGAGATATAAATAGAACCGCCGAAGTATTCCGACCGGCAATCGTGCACCTTCGAGTTTTCAAATTCAGAAGAGGAGAAATGGGTTGCGCGCCAACCCAAGCATTTATATCATCTCCTTCCATATTCACACGGACATAGACGTGTCATAGTATTGGACCACGTCTCGTTTCAGATCTGGGATCACTGGGTCCAATAGGATGTAAAGCTGTACGTTTAATTAAACAAATTTATGCCGACGCTCAGTTACCCAGCATTGTCGTGCAAATAGCATTTCTCGTAGTGCCCCGACTCAAGAGAACATGCATTATCGGAATCGACGTGCTTGCAGAATACAAAACACATATATATTTGTATAAACGCTTACTTACTTTCCCTTACCTTCATAGAAAACCGGCCATACGTACTCTCTAAATTTCTGCGACTGAAATTTCAATCGAAGAGAGTGAATCGTCACCCTCTCGAAGTGTGAAAACCAGCTTCTCCAAATTGAGTGAAAATTCACTCTCTGAAAATGTGAAAAACTCACTTGATCTTTCCAAGTTATATCTCACTTCGACCGAGTGAAATTTCACTCCAAAAGAGTTGGATGTATCATTAAACGTACTAGTGAATTCTTTCACTCGGAAGTTTTTAGAGAGTATTCACTCAATCCGAGTGAAATAAGTCGTCCAGGGGGGGGGGGGGTGAAAATTTGTCGCTCGACAACTCTACAGAAAGTGACTATTACACTCTGTATATAGTGGAAAATATTTCAGGTAATAATAAAATATATCAAAATTTAAAAAACTAACAATAAAAGCAAACAGTAAATAGAATTCAATAATTTTATTAATAAAAATAACAAATCTATCCCATTGTACACATATATAATTATTTTTATAGTATTCCGATAAATTTCGCGTTATTCAATACAGTACCTAATAATTCAATTGCAGGCTCCCCTTCACATAATAAGTGCTGTTCAACAAGCCTATCGCCTAAATTGATATTTTCTAAGATCGTATGTATCGATATGCAGCACGATTTCGGTCTTTCTAAATTAAAAATAAAACTTCCGATGAAGTTATAAAAATTAATCAACTCGGAGGCATACTCTGTATAAAAAGAGCAGTGCAGCTGGAAAAGTAAATCAAACGCCTGCATCGAGTTCCTGGGTACCGAAATCAGCTCTGAATTCACTGATTCCCGTTGCACAAACCAAGAAAGGCTGTCGTCTATCAGCGGACTTCGTAGCCTGGATAATGTCGTCTGGACCCTGAAACAATTATTGCATACCGTTAATATTTATATCGTAAGACAATTAAATTAAATTAACTTCAAGTCATTTATTCCACTTTCTCTGACAAATTGCAGTATGCTTTTGTTTGGAATCATTTTTTGTTCACTTGTGTGAACTTGCTTTTGTGCTTTGTGCTTTTTGTTATTTTTGTTCTTCATGTAATTAGGGACTGGCAGAATTTCCGGCAGTAACACTAGCGCTTTCAAGTTATCTGCAATAAGAAAAATAACACGGAGAAAAATAGATATTGATAAGCAGATATTAAAAACTTTGATATTTATCCATAATATATAGATATTACGGAATACTATCTAATATCTTCTATTCAACATACAAAATATTAAAGGGCAATATCTGTTTATATTGAAAGTATAAAATATGTG
>NC_046658.1:31445612-31449635 GCF_010883055.1 Belonocnema kinseyi
AAAGCCGAATGCTTGAGGATTCGGATTTTCAAAACAGAGGACTACGATATTAACATTCTTTTGCATTTTACAGAAAATGGCATGCTTTACAGGTAATTTTTGAACAATTAAAAAATATTTCTTGAATATCTTAGATTCTGCCCTTTAATATCTTGGATATTGTCAGTTAAAATATTCTTTTTAATATCTACGGATGCTCTACTTCAGTATCTAGATTTCTGTCCCATGGTTAAATCGCGAAGATATTGCCTATTAATATCTAGATAGTCTGTGCTAACATTTATTTTTCTCCGTGAAGAGTTTAAGATTGGACAGTATTCGTATATTCATATGTAATACATAAACCTAAATTTTGATCAATGTCGAAAAAAGATTATCGCTTACCCTCTAAGTTCTTGATGCTTTTCAACTGCAACAATTCAAGTTTACTTTGGGAAACATATTCCAAAATCCTAGAAGTAAAAAAGATGGGAATTTTCCCAAAAAGAGATCAGCCCCCAACTTAATCGCCAATAACTCTCTGCTAATCTAAAACATAAAATAAAGCAAACTTTTACTCTTTGTTAAAAGCCTAAGCATAGCGAATGCTATGTAAGTATTTATATTTAACAACTCTACATTGTAGTGCTTTAACTTAGGATATTTGCGCAAAATATCAGTGGCTGTCTTTAGTCCGCTGCTTACGTCGAAAATTTCTTGGAGGCGATTTGGTCTGGTCGCATCCATTTTTTCAAAAATGGTTTATTTGTTCGTCAGTGTCGATTCTCGCAAAGACAAATCAGATATCTATCACAATTTAAATTAATTATTTATTTTTATTTTATCTTATTAGTTTATAACGCAAATGCAATTGTGACAATAGGAAAATTGATTCATACTGTAGAAGCCATTTCAGCATCGGAAAGGAGGCGTCCATTTATTTTATGCTGCCTCTTATGTTCATCAGGCTCCCTCTGTCTTTTAGGTCTCTTTGATATTTGCACGGATTTCCTGACCGTTTTAAATCGAAATGCTAAAAACCCATGACCAGTTGCAGGATCGTAACAATCTTCCTGAAATATAAATGTATATTTAATTACAAACTCCATATCATGTCAATACATGTGTGAAAAAGGATCAAAGGAATATACATACACATCCGTTTCCACCAAAATTAGATTTTAGTTTTGGAAACGCCTCTATTATTGCACTTGCTGCTTGCTCCTTATATTTCGCATCAGGATAACTGGAAAAATAATTTAGCATGTAGAAAATGTTGAACCTATAAGTTCAGTTAAATTAAAATACTCACAAGTTTCCTAATATCTCGATCATTTTTGAGCAAGTAATTTGGATTAATTCTTTGCAAGCATTATCGTTTGTGCCAGAAAAAAGCCTATTCAATAAAAAATCTTCTCCGGAATCATCAGCTTGTCTGTCGTCTTGTTCTTGTACCCATTGTTTGATAGCATCCGCGATAAATTTTATCGCAGCATTTAAAGGGCGAGAAATCTGGGCTATATTCATGTTTTCATTGATACTTAGCACTTGTGTATCTTCAGTATTATTTTTTTCTGCAAAAAAGAGCATTTATTATTAAAAAATACGTAGAACACATTTGCAACTATTGAAAAATTTTAACTTTAATAATAATACCTGATCGTTAGTTTCTGAATTAAGTTTTTCTGCTTCCACAGAGTTAGGGATAACAATTGCATCAGTAATCACGATTATATGAGATGCTGCTATAATATTTATAATTTTCCTTCTTGGTCCTAGCTTCATACCTAGTTTTTCTAAATCATTTTCTGTGATTGTGGAAAATGTGTCACCATCCACTTCTTGACCTGAAAAATAATAGTATTATTATGAGAAATTACTAATTGTAACTTATTCATTAATTTTTTTTCAAATATAGCTCTACCTAACTTTGAAAGTTGATAGGTGCAATATTTCTCGCTGCTATTGTATAACGAGCATCATACTTCAGTTGGGATGAAGAGATGCAAAACAATTTTTGCAAAGTTTGCATACGCATTTACTGTGAGTTTCTATGTGTATATAATTCCTTTCTGATTTTTACTTAAAGGTGATTTAAGGCTTTTTAAGATTTGTTTATTACACGTTAATTTAATTATAATAAGATTTGTTTACTATACGTTTATTTTTTACTATAGTTTATTTATTTATTATACGATTATTCTTATTATTAACACCTATTATATAAGTATGTTTCGCAAAACCACGTATAAGTCATGGATTTGATAATCTTTCCATAATGCAAACGGCTTCAGATCACTTAAATTATCAACATTTATAAGCTTTTTTTTTTTGAAGATTCTGAAGCAATGCAATATGCATTTAATTTACGAACTGGTCGTTCTTCACACCATAAGTAAACTTGCTCATTTGCTAGAATTATTATCTCCTTAATTTTTCCGAATAATGGAAATCCTTCCAATGTCCCAATAATGTATTCCGTAGACTTTAACTTGATCCGTTTTAAATACAACATCGTTTTCTGCAAATCCCATGCTATTCAGCTCACCTCTACTCAAGGTATTCTTCACTAATTCATTATTTCCTCTAGTGCTTCATTTCATACTTAAAACAGCACAAAGATCGAAGAGGGCCAGAATTATAAAGGCACTCAGAGTAGTGAAGCAAATGATGGAATCTATTAAGAGGGTCAATATCAAGAAACAACTGAACAAAAAGTGTATAAAATTCCCATATCACTTCTTTCAGGTAATTTAAAATGGAAGCTTTAAATTTTGGTGCCATTAATATTTCAATGATTCTATTTAACAATAATATCAAATCGAGATACTCATCGTTTTCTTGAGTTTTGTCTGAAACTAAAAATGGGAATGCTCTCGTTAGTAACCACATCTGCGCTCCCTTCTGGGATAGTGAGTGATCTTTGAAATTTTGTAGTGAAGGTAGATTAAAATTGGCAAATGGTTTATCTTTGATCTCAGGAATTCCGTAGTGAAATAGTTGCACCCTGTTATTTAAAGTATCGATATCAAGACTATATATTATAGGGTTAGTAATCATTCGCTGGAGAATAAGTTTAAGCGTCATTGGACACACGCCTAAAAATAAATCATGTAATATATCAAATAAATAATTTTGAGTGCAATGAAAGTATTTCGAGAAATGTAAAACACTCTCTTCTTTTACCTCAGAAGAAGTAGATTCTGCAGGTTTATTCAAAACTGCCTTAACGTGTCTCTTATACAATTCCTCTGTTCAAGCTTGAAAAGGACCTTTCGATCCATTTCGTAGTTCTTCGCGACTTATCATACAGAGCCGACAGAAATGTCGAGCAGATGGACTTAAGAAACCAAGCAGTTGATGCGCAGTTCAACCGTCAGCGCACACACAGGCTATGGATGCCGTTGAAACATATTTTTTGCCACCTAATAGGGTGACTGGAACCCCACTTTCACTCTCTATGTCCATTAAATCGGCTTTCAAATTTTTAAGGACTTCTTTCATACCGTATTTGGTTATGTCAGCAGTATAGCAAATAGCAAGAACATAATCTCCACCCAAGAATGAATTCAAATGCGCGGGAAGATTTTTAATACTGTAATAAAACATTCCTAATTTATGCGGATGAGTTTTCGACCCTAAGTCGTTATTAACCAGCGCATCATCATTGAAAAATTGAATCCTTAGTGCCGTAGGATATTTTTGAAAAAATTTATTTTTTTCAAAACATTTACAATCCCTGAAGTTTGTTATCAGACCGTCAGAATTAGATTTCTCAAAATCATCATATTCTCTAATAAAAGGGTGAGACAAGATAAGTCTAAGTGTTTCTTTAACGGGTATATATTGACATGTTTCGGGAACTACTAGGCAGTCTGATAAGTACCTGAAAATTCTAAGAGATGGCATTAGTATTCACTAATGTGAACCATTTTCGTCGAACTTGATCCTGCAAATGACGCCTGTCAAAACTTCAGCCATTTATGTTTACGCATTTACAAGTGACAGCACTGAGAAGCGACTAACCTCCGAGTTTTTTTTAAT
>NC_046658.1:31449735-31463309 GCF_010883055.1 Belonocnema kinseyi
TCATTGGAACGTGTGGGCAATATCGTGCATTCAGTTTTGGGCATGAAGAAGCTCTACGCGCGATGGGTGCCGCGTTTGCTCACAGTGGACCAAAAACGAATTTGTGTGATAACTTTCCAGCAGAATTTGGCATTATTTTCGCGTAAGCCGACCGAGTTTTTGCGTCGATTCATAACCATGGATGAAACCTGGATCCACTACTACAATCCTGAGTTAACGCAACAGGCAAAACAGTGGGTTCCACTGGGCAAAAGTGCTCCGAAGCGTCCAAAAACACAACAATGGGTCGGAAAGGTTATGGCCTTCGTATTTTGGGATGCACATGGCATAATATTCGTGGACTATCTTGAAAAAGGTAAAAACATAAGCGAAGCATACTATTCATCATTATTGAACCGATTGAAAATCGAAATCGCCGAAAAACGACCGCATTTGAAGAAGAAAAAACCGTTTTATCATCACGACAACGCACATCTTCATTCATGCTTAGTTGCACAAGCAAAATTTCATAAAATCGGCTTCGAATTGGTTCCTACGCCACCGAATTCACCAGACCTGGCCCCCAGCGACTATTACTTGTTCCCTAACCTGAAGAGATGGCTCACCGGTAAGCGTTTTTACTTAAATGAGGAGCTCATAGCTGAAACTGAGGCGTATTTTGGAGACCTTCCGATCGAGTACTTTTCGGACGGTATCAAAAAGTTAGAAAATCGTTGGACTCGCTGTATCGACCTAAAAGGAGAGTATGTTAAAAAATAAAACCGACTTTGGCCAAAAAAACGTCTGCGTGTTTCATTTTTCAGGGACTTATCAGACTGCCTAGTAACTTGGCTTCATACTCTCCGGTTTTAGAGTTCAGTGCCTGCTCCCGTCTGTCGCCAAGTGGGACTTGAATCGGGTCAATAAAATTATAATATTTTTTCAAAGCATTAATTTGTCAGTCGACGCTGTCCAAACCTTTAAAAGGATCTTCCAAGTTAAACTTTTGAAGCAAGTTTTGTACACGAGGGATATTGCTATCTATATTTTCAGCTACAATGAAGTCACAAACTTCTTCTTTTAAACTTGGGAAAATCGTAGAAAGAAGATTATCTGCAACTACAGTCACACTTTTCAAACTTGCACCAGTGAAGGAAGGATTAGCTCTAAGTTTAGCAATCATTGAAGAAGAACAAGCTGGAATATCTAGCGGAGATTTTTTAATTTCATTAAGAGATGTTTGAGGATAACCATATGATGAAGCTGCATCTTGTGCGGTATTCAAATTTATAGATCCAATTGGGTTTTCTTTAATGCATTGTTTATCAATTATTAAAAGAACAGATCTAACAATATTATGCGTTTTATTTATATGACGTTTTAAAGAACTAAACATATTAAATGTCCTTCTACATCTACCCTGACCGCACGGATAACCGTAATTCTGAGCTTTACTAACTTTGATAGAATGATAAATGCATAGATGTTTAGTATACAGTTGTACCCCCCCCCCCCCCCCCCATATATAGTTCGTCCACATTGAGGACAAGATACCGCTTCCATTATATACAAACTTTGTAAGAATTATAATAAAAATCGTTTTCAATTATTCTGTTTGCTTTGAAAATGCAATTCCGTCAATAAGAATCTGAAATAACCAATGAAATAGAACCAAGCATGAATTAATATGCTTTCTTTAAATTTGCCCGAGAAATTGGATATCATTCACGCTTTATTTCGATTTTTTCAAAAATTTAACTTCACTGTATTGGTACGTCATTTTGTTTGAATAAAACATTTATTTTGCCAATTATAACAATCGAAACTGCATACCTACTTAAATGACTTTGACTACTACATATTTTTAAAATTTCATAAAATTTTAATGTATAATAAGTAATAAATGAGTCAGTAATAAGGCTCACATAAACTCATATAATGAGAACAAAATTGGTTTTATAATTTACCCCTACTAAATTCATGTATGTATATTTGTATATTCATGTATGAAGATACAAAAATTTATAAATCGGAACCGCCTTAGCTCAGGGCCCTTCGTTACCCACCATTTTGTACCCGAAACGTACAAATGACTAAAGAACATTTTTGTTAATATACCACTGGACTTATTAAATGATATATTGTCGAATGATTTGTTTTATCCTGATACATTGGATATCATACACGATATTTTTTAATTTGTTAAAACGTTAAGAACATAAATAGGTTTACTTCGGCAAGAAAATATGTAGCCAAAACATTTAAAGTATTTAAAATCTATGTTAGATCTTGAAATTTAGGAACATTTAAAAAGCATTATGATTTTTTTTTAATATTAGCGAAAACTTTATGAAATCTATTGTACTAATTTGAAAAAATGAAAAGTTTTGTGCAATATCTTGAAAACTTTATAAATTCTTTGAAATATTCATACATTCGTCCCGAAATTTTTGGAATTTGCCTAAAATATTTTTATTTTTTAATATAAAATTATAAAAATATTACTCTTTATATTATTTTTATCTATACATTATACCTCACTTATTAATAATGCCTTTAATAGATTAATTCATATTATACATGATGTAAATTATAGATGATTAATACGATTAATTCATATAAATGGAGCTTCTTTCTTTTTTTTTGTATATTTATTCATATAGGACAAGGAATTTATTTTAATTCATATTTTTTATGTGTAACAGCTTTTTTAGGATTAGATTTTACCTTGAGGACAAATATCATTTTTGGTGGGCTACTGTTATTACAAAATTTAATATCAGCAATTCCATTAATTGGAAATGAAATTGTATTTTGATTATGAGGGGGATTTAGAGTTAATAATGCTACATTAAATCGATTTTATTCATTAAATTTCATCATAACATTGGTTATTTTAATAATAATTTCAATTCACTTAATAACTTTACATTTAACAGGATCTAATAATCCTTCAGGGATTAATAGAAATTTATATAGAATTCCATTTGATTCTTATTTTACTATTAAAAATATTGAAGGATTTTTATTAATAATTATATTATCATTATGTTGTTGTTTTGTTCCATATACTTTAGGAGATCTAGAAAATTTTAATATAGCTAATCCTGGCATTACACCAATTCATATTCAACCTGAATGATACTTTTTATTTTCTTATGCTATTTTACGATCAATTCTTAATAAATTAGGAGGAGTTATTGCTTTATTAATATAAGTTATAGAGGAGAGTACCCAAATATGAGATAACAACTCTGTTTGGCGTATTTGTCGGAATTCTATGTACTGAATTTAAAAGTAATATAGGTAATTTTAAAGGAAATTTAGTTTGCCATAAGGAGCTCATATAAAAAATTTTATTAAAAATTTTTTTTATGCTGAAAATACAAAAAATGTAACAAAAAAAAAGAAATAGCTAGTAAAATGCAAAATAAAGTATTATTTTTAATGAAAAACTTTAATCTATGTTTCCGAAGTATAAATTTACTGCTATTTAGATATATTTAGTTTTTGCAGTAGTCACAAACACTTTTGTAACCAATTTCCCCCGCGCAGCCACAGTGTTATAAAAACAACAGGTATCTCATATTATGAGAACAACAACGTGCACCTATGCACTTACTATGCCTGACCTGTACAATGAAAAACTTTAACACTATCGATATTTTCCTACTTAGTTATTCAATCCCCATCACTCCAAACAAACTTTACTGCTAAATACATATTCAATTAATAATAAATAGGGTTTAAAGAATTCCCTTCCAAGAACTCGACCACCATCGATTTCACAAAAAGTTCGCCTATAATCTTTAGAAGCCCAATGAAAAATGCACTGCAACACGAAATTACTCTTTCTTCAAGGGCTACAAGTTAGTGATAGAACCAATGGAGTGGGTTTCTTAGTTTAGCTAATACCCCGCTATGTCATATTATGAGAATATCTGATATTCGAGTACTCTCCTCTAATTATACTTTTATATAATATGAATAAATTTCAAAGATCTACATATTATCTAATTAATCAAATTAAATTTTGAAAATTTGTTAAGATTATAATTATATTAACATGAATTTAAATAAAACCTATTGAATTTCCTTTTATAATAATAGGACATATTTGAACAATTATATATTTTAGATCAAGTGGCGGGAAAATGTACTACCAAGAAAATTGAGAATATTTAAACTCTTCAAACTCCAAATTACTTTCTGACATTTCTTGACTTTTCTGTTTCATATATTCTATTGTTACAATTGACGAAACAAATGTTTCATTGGATCAAAATGACATACTAATACAGTGAGGTTAAAATCTGTGAAAAAATCGAAACATAACCGTGTTTGATATCAAATTAATCAGTAATGGGTAAAAAAAGTATAACATGTAATCATATACAGAATCTAACTATTAACTGAGAAAGCTAATTAGAATTAGCGCGTCAGAGTGGCAAAAGAACGCTCCCGTGAGCTGCCCGCTCCACGTAAAATGGGTAACTAGGGTGTCGTTTCATTGTTATATAGACAAATACGAGACTCTAGTAAAGTAGAATGCAATTGATATCGTCGAACTGCTCGTGGACACTGGACACTAATCAGTTGTCCTGACTAGCTCCGATTTAAAGCGGGACCAACTAGTCGGATACCCGACTACGATCGGCGAGAAAATTCGAGTCCTCTGGCTTTGACGTTGAATAAGTATATGAAGAAAAAATGGTAGGTTAATGAAAAAGGTCTCATTTTAAAGATGCAAATGTTGTACGTTAATGAGCCGAAAAGTAATGTTCGAAAAAATTATTTGTAGCTTACAGATCGAAAAATACGATGAAAAGTGAGGAAATTTGATAGCTTCTAAAAACAGTGAACTTTGAAGCATAGTTTTTTATAGAAAAAATAATAAGGAATACCTGAAAAAATTCATGGTGGTACATTACACATTTTTGGACAGATTGCCGTCGAAAAATTTGCAAAATATAAATAATTGTTCGTTTTTTGTGAATAAATATGCGAGCGCACTATCTTCAGTTCTAATGAAGATAATGAAGTGATTTAAATTGTAGGTAGTTATTTGAACTATCTGCAATAATTTACAATTTGAAGGAAGTATGTGCTTCTTGCTGTCTTCGTACAAATTGCGATATTTGAAGTCAGTTTTTTATATAGGAAAGCAAGTGCGAAAGCCCAGCGTGGTGCCGTTTTTTCTGGGGATCGGCCTCAGTTTTCTTCAACACAGGGAAAGGGTTTGAAGGCCAGAGTAAGGCTCGGAGGCACAAGTTGGGTTGGTCGGGTTGAGGAAAACCGAGGATGATCCCCTGAAAAAACGGCACCACGCTGGGCTCTCGCACTTGCTTTCTCATATAAAAAACTGACTTCAAATATCGCAATTTGTACGAAGACAAAAAGAAGCACATACTTCCTTTAAATTGTAAATTATTACAGATAGTTCAAATAACTACCGCCAATTTAAATCACTTTATTATCTTCATTAGAACTGGAGATAGTGCGGTCGCATATTTATTCACAAAAAACGAACAATTATTTCTATTTTGCAAATTTTTCGACGGAAATCTGTTCAGAAATGTTTAATGTACTAGCATGATTTTTTTCAGATTTTTCCTAATATTTTTTCAATAAAAAACTATGCTTCAAAGTTCACTGTTTTTAGAAGCTATCAAATTTCCTCACTTTTCATCGTATTTTCAGATCTGTAGGCTACAAATAATTTTTTCGAATATTACTTTTCGGCTCATTAACGTACAGCATTTGCACCTTTAAAATGATACCTCTTTCATTAACCTATCATTTTTTCTTCACATACTTATTCAACGTCAAAGCCAGAGGACTCGAATTTTCTCGCCGATACGACCCAATACGACCCATTTGCATTTCTACACGGAGTTATGAAATTATATTGAATTAAACTTTGAAATTTTCTTGCTCTCCAACTCCTCCCTGAGTGGCTAAAATACTAGAAGGTATCTTTATTTTTTCTGGGCGCTTAATAACATCTTGCCCTAAGTTACTATAAGTAAAAATGTTTAAACACAGATAAAAAGTCAAAACGAACCTTTCAAGATCTCAACAGCTTCCTCAGGGATTCCTTTCAACTTTAAATATTCCGCTAAAGCTTCTGGATCATTTAGCGTTGCCTGAAAAAATAGACCCAAATCAGTATCAATTTAAAATTCGAAGACTTAAAGCGAGGTAGCTGAATGTTTCAAAAAACGAAAGATTACGATTTTTAATCGAAAACAGTTGAATTCAGCCAAAAAGAGAAATTGTCGAGAAAATAGTGCAACGCTCAAACAAAGAGGCGATTTGTAAAAGAAATGATGATCTTTTTTAAGAAAAAAGACGAAAGAAGATCCTAATTTAAAATAAAAATAATTGAAATTAGAGAAGTCACTCGAGAAACCACCGAAATCTACACCCCACTTCCGCCTCACATTGAATGGAGTGAGATAGAAAAGAAATTATTGGAATGTGAGAAGGTCACAGAATATGAACAAAGACAACTGGGAAAAATTCTCTGGGCAAATCGTCGCGTATTTCGACGAGAACCAGGTTTACTCACAAACTGCGAACACGTGCTAAAAGTGAGAGAAGGACAAACGCACGGAGAAAATGGAAGGTCTGTTTAGCAATATAAACGTGCAAACAGACCATATTGCAGGGTCGACTATAGGACAGCTCTTGAATATGGCTAAAGCGACTATCTCTATAAGGTAAAAACAAGAGTTCCAAATCGACAATCTCAGAAAGTCGACTCGATTTCCTCAGACCGTCGTCTCGGTCATCTTAAGCTGGCTGACCCGATCATTGTAAAGGGTCGGTTTGGAAATCTCGGATGGTCGATTTGATTTTAACAGACATTCGTTGGGTCGTATTTAATGGTCGATTCTATTATCTTAGATATTTCACGTAGTCATTTTGAATGGGCGATTCGATCATTTTTAAGGGTCGACTTAATTATTTCAAAGTGTCAATATAGATATGTAAGCAAGGAAAATTCGATTATCGCAAAGGATCGATTCGAAAATCTGAGATGGTGAAAAGGACTATTGATGATAGTCAAATATATATATTTTTAATTATTTTTAAACAAACTTTTGATTCTGCATATCTGAACCGGAATGAGATCCTACTATGTAAATAGTGGGAAGTCCTTTATCAATTGAATTAGAAGAAGGCATTTCGATAATAATCATTAATAAAAAAATTACTAATGCATATAAAAATCGTTAAAAATGTAATTAGTAAAAAGTAATTATTTATGAATTTAATGTTTACGCTTTTTCTACGAATTAGTAGTTTTTCCACTGATGATTGGTATAGATTGAAATCTATTCATAAATTGATCAAAGTCATCGCACTATTCAATTAGTACAACTTCATACGAATACAGATACAGAGTATAAAAAATTACATTTTTATTTGGGAAATATAATTTTTTATTTAAAAAAATATATTTTTAATGAAAAAATTACCCTTTTACAAAAAAGTTTAATTTTCTACAACATAGTTGACTTTCCAATCAAATTGTCCAAATAGTTATATTTACATTATTTTTTAACCCCAAATAATGGAAGTTTTAATAAAGGTGTTCAATTTTCTACAAAACAGTTGAATGTTCAAGACAAATTTTCTATACAAAATAGTGGCATTTTTAACCCGATAATAGGAAGTTTCAACAAAAAGTGAGTTTTCGAAAAAATAGTTAAATTTTAATTTAAACCGTTTAGTTTTTCACTTGAAAAATAAAATTTCAAGAAAATACATACATTTTTAACCAAATAGTGGAATTTTCAATGGGGAAGATTACTTTTCTACCAAAAAAGATAAATTTTCGACAAACTACATAAATTTTGAATTAAGCAGTTCAGGAATGGAGCAGGTAATAAAACAGGTATAAAAATAATTATTGAATAATGACTAATAACCTATAAATATATTAATTGTGTTTTTACTGCAATTCCAGCTCTCCATTATCTGCATATAGGAGTACGAGTACGACCCTGCCCCTGCCATGTGTCCTTTAATAAATTTCAGGAGTCAGTGTCAGAACTGAATAATAAACATTTAGTTTTAAATTAATAAATACAATTCAAGTTGATCCTAAATCGATTAATTCTAGAATTAACAGTGATTACTGAAATAAATACTAGGCAGTCTGATAAGTACCTGAAAAATGTAAGAGATGGCATTAGTATTCACTAATGTGAACCATTTTCGTCGAGCTTGATCCTTCAAATGACGCCTGTCAAAACTTCAGCCATTTATGTTTACGCATTTACAAGTTACAGCACTGAGAAGCGACTAACCTCCGAGTTTTTTTTAATATGGAAAAATCTGAGTTTCGAGTTTGGATGAAACACAACTATATTCGCAAGAAAACGATAACCGAGACCAAGGCCAAGTTGGATAAGTATTACCCGGACTCTGCACCGTCGATTGGAACGATTCATAAGTGGTTTACCGAGTTTCGTTGTGGCCGTACGAGCACAGTTGATGCTGAACGATCTGGGCGCCCAAAAGAGGTCACTACACCAGAAATTGTCGAAAAAATCCATGATATGATTTTGAATGATCCGAAAGTGAAATTAAGAGAGGTAGCTAATGCTGTAGGCATATCATTGGAACGTGTGGGCAATATCTTGCATTCAGTTTTGGGCATGAAGAAGCTCTGCGCGCGATGGGTGCCGCGTTTGCTCACAGTGGACCAAAAACGAATTCGTGTGACAACTTCCCAGCAGAATTTGGCATTATTTTCGCGTAAGCCGACCGAATTTTTGCATCGATTAATAACCATGGATGAAACCTGGATCCACTACTACAATCCTGAGTTAACGCAACAGGCAAAACAGTGGGTTCCACCGAGCCAAAGTGCTCCGAAGCGTCCAAAAACGCAACAATGGATCGGAAAGGTTATGGCCTCCGTATTTTGGGATGCACATGGCATAATATTCGTAGACTATCTTGAAAAAGGTAAAACCATAACCGAAGCATACTATTCATCATTATTGGACCGATTGAAAATCGAAATCGCCGAAAAACGACCGCATTTGAAGAAGAAAAAACCGCTTTATCATCACGACAATGCGCCTGTTCATTCATGCTTAGTTGCACAAGCAAAATTGCATGAAATCGGCTTCGAATTGGTTCCTCAGCCACCGTATTCACCAGACCTGGCCCCCAGCGACTATTACTTGTTCCCTAACCTTAAGCGATGGCTCACCGGTAAGCGTTTTTGCTCAAATGAGGAGCTCATAGCTGAAACTGAGGCGTATTTTGGAGACCTTCCGATCGAGTACTTTTCGGACGGTATCAAAAAGTTAGAAAATCGTTGGACTCGCTGTATCGACCTAAAAGGAGAGTATGTTGAAAAATAAAACCGTCTTTGGCCAAAAAAAACGTCTCCGTGTTTCATTTTTCAGGGACTTATCAGACTGCCTAGTATAATCTACTTCAAACTAACATTAACCCTCAAAAAGATTAGAATTAAATGTCTTAAATCTCACATAACATATGGAAAATATTAACATCACAATTACGTATTTAAAACAGGTACTTACAGAATAAGATATTTTCCATGAATCCTCAATAAATGCACTCACTTTATACGAAAATATTGAGTAAAAACATTTTTTTTAACAGAAAGCATCAAGCGTTCTACGAATTTAATATGCTAGCAAACTAGCAATACCCTTTAAATTTTCACGCGCATGATTGACGCGCAAAAATCAAGCAATTGAACATACGCAATGGCTTATCTGCTCCTTCATGGATGGTCGAAATGAGTGAAAACAATATGTGCGTATTCACCATGCCGAAAAAGATACCTTAGTTGTCCCTAATTGTGAGCCTGATGTTCTTATAAAAGTCAGACTGGCGATAAAATAAGTCTTTTTAACCATGTCGAAAAAATTTTGGAAGGACCGTTCGACCATGTAGAAAGACTTTCTGGCTCTCTAAATTTTGACCATATAACTTTGACCATCCATTTTTCTCCGTGCGTTCATAGGCCGAAGCTATCCGATCCCTATGGCACATCGGGAACAAGTAGATCAAGAGATACAGAGAATGATAAATATGGGAATTATACAACCCGTGCAGAAATCGCCATACCTGTTCCCCATTACCGATCGGTCCCTGGTCGGGTTGATAGGATCCGGCCCGGGTAGGGTTAATTCGTATGTCCAGGTTTTCTATCGCTACGCCACTTAGTAGGTGTTCAATGAAACTGAGAATAGCTGTGTAGTTGTTTTGAACAGTAGTCACAGATATTAATACCAGGTGCATTCGGTATATTTTTGATCAATCAAATTATTGTTTTAAAATGCCTAAAGTGAAAAGCAGTACACTGCGAGTTCGGAAACACCGTGCCATTGTAAATCGGCAAAACGTGTAAAGTGTAAATAAAGAATAGTATATTTTAAATAAAACATTTTCAAATAATGTTTTCTTGAATTTCATTGTATTTAAAGATGCATGGAGTTAGTTTAACGTGACTCAAGACTATCAGATAGCTCTTCAGGAGGAAAAAAATTACTTGGGCAAGGAGCGAGAACGATCAAGGCATTCGGCCCAATTTCAACAAAAGAAAAATTCTCACCCTCGCCCAATACCAAGGAATGCCTTCCCCAAAAGAATGGACCTACCTCAAACTACAGAGGTGCAAAAGGAAACATGCAAATACTGTCACAAGCCTGGACACACAGAGGAAAAATGCTACGCAAAACAAAATCAGGCTAGGAGGCAGAATTTTCAACATCGCGGTTCCAACAGCAAGGATCCACCACAAAGGGCCTACCAAACGGAGGAGATAGAACAGGAAACAGAGAAGGAGAGTCAAGAGGATGTATACCGACTAGAATATTCCTGCGAGGAGGAACAGCAGGACACCCCTTCGTCAAGCTACAATTACGAGGATACCGATGTAGACGAGGACTTCTGGTAGACACAGGTAGCCCGGAATCCTTCGTGAAAACAGAATGACTAGTCAAGCAAACCTATAATTCAGAAAAAATCTCAGAGGCCAGAAGGAAAAAGTTCGAAATCATGAATGGAATACATCAGATGTTAGGCATGTGTACTCTGTCATCCAACAAGAATTCGCATAGATTCCACGTAACAAAAAACACCTTTCCAACTGAAATGGACGGAATTTTAGGACGTGATTGGCTCACTGCAAATTATGCAAAAATTAATTTGAATAACAAACTGGACCTCCCACATGTATCAATTCCCCTTCATGGAAACCATAATCCAGTGATCTTTCACATCAAACCAATAGACAAACATGTGGATTTGGAACTCCCTGCTGGTGATTTTATTATAAATGGAAAAGGTATATTACCAGGAATCTACCGGAGCAATGGCACTGACAAAACCAGACTATTGACGATCAACGCAGCCGGAGAAACCCAAGACCTGGAAATTAAAATAAGTGAAATGAAAATGGAACCCTTTTCCAACTCCGACATGAGCCAATACTATTACAAAGGAAAAATGGCGAACCTTGTAAAAAATCACAGCCTAATTTCTCAAATCCTAAACAACAACGAAAATAAAGAGAAAAGAAAAAATCAACTCGAAGAATGGTACAAGAGCGAAGCTACAATCCCCATCTTCTCGATACAACGCAACCGGCAACAAGCTGAAAGAATCCAGGAATTGCTGGCCAAGAGCTCTCTGGGACACCTTAAGGAACCGATGCAAAATAAAATGCGAAACCTCCTCGTAGAATTCAACGACATCTTTTACCTACCCCAAGATCCTATACCTCTGGTATCCGTTGTGGAACACCATATAAAATTGACAACAAACAAACCAATCAGCGTTCCATTATATAAGAATCCAATTCTCTTTCAACCGGAAATCGAAAGTCAAATTTCGGAATATCTCCAGAAAGGACTAATCAAGCCATCTTTCTCACCTTACCAAGCTAACGTGTGGTTAGTGAAGAAGAAAATGGACAGCAGCAAGAAACAAAAATGGAGACTGGTGATGGACTTCAGGAAACTTAATGAGTTCACCGAACAGGACAACTACCCTTTGCCATCGATTGAAGAAATTCTGTGTATGCTCAGCTCAGCCAAATATATGTCCTGCTTCGACATGGCCAACGGCTTTTATCAAATAGCTGTGGCAAAAGAAGACATTGAAAAAACCGCTTTCTCAACTCACAAAGGACATTGGGAATGGGTACGAATGCCAATAAGTCTCATCAATGCACCTGCGACGTACCAAAGAATGGTGAACTTCAAGTTACAAGGGTTAATAGGAGATATATGCTTCATTTACTGGATGACTTGATCGTCATAGGCAAGTCAGAGGAAGAACATCTAAAAAACCTCAGGAGAGTCTTTAAACGATTGAGGGAAACAAAACTTATCCTGCAGCCAGACAAGTGTAAGTATCTAGAGAAAGAACTAGAATATCTTGGGCACTGCGTAGGACCTGAAGGCATCAAACCGCTGAAGAAGAATGTCGACAAAGTCCTGGAATTCCCACGACCAAAGAATGCAAAGGAGATAGAAAGATTCATGGGACTGGCTTCTTATTATCGCAAGTTCATAAAGAATTTTACAAAAATAGCTCACCCCTTGAATCATTTAAAAAGCAAGAATTTAGACTGCATCTGGACAGACAAATGCGAAGAATCTTTCAAGGAATTGAAAAAACACTTAACCTCCTATCCATTACTTAAACACCCAGACCTAACGAAACCATTTATCCTATGCACAGATGCTTCCAACGAAGGACTAGGCGTAGTACTGAGCCAACTCGACGAGCACGGAAAAGAACACCCTGTCAGCTTCGCAAGCCGCAGTCTGAATCCCGCCGAAAAGAACTACTCAACAACAGAGAAGGAGCTTTTAGCTATCGTCTGGGGAATAAGACAATACCGTCACCTCCCATATGGTCAAAAATTTAAAGTTTACACAGATCACCAACCTATAAAAGGGCTACTGACGGCAAGACATGATAATATGTCTTGTCGGCTCTTCAGTCTCACACAAAAACTCACGGATTACCACCCCGAGGTTATCTATAAACCCGGGAAGAACAACGCAAACGCCGACGCGCTCAGCCGAGCATTTCCCGTGAAGAAACGAGAAGAGGTGACTATAGACCGAAGTAATCCAAAATATAAAACAATGCAGGAATTACTAAAACTAACAAATATCCCAAAAAGACTGGAGAAAATTAGTAAAACTCCAGGAACAACAGCAGGAGAAGAAAGAGACTCCATCATAGACATAGACCTCGAACAGATAATACACAACAAAGACGTATCGCCAAAAATACTGGAGGAGATTCTCCAAGAACTGGACCCAATAAACACGGCAAAAGAGGAACCCTCTAACACCAGAAGAGAAGAACGACCATCCACCTGATAGTACATCACTATCCCTAAAATATTCAAAAATCATTCTCGCTGACATGCCGGACGCCGAAATAAAAAAGAGAATAAAAAAAACCCACAATTACATCACGGACAATCTAGAAAGGCTAAAACAGGTGAGCGAACTCGATGACCCCACTCTAGTCGAGAACGACGAAACATTCCAGAATCGTCTCTATAACTGCAAGGT
>NC_046658.1:31463409-31482107 GCF_010883055.1 Belonocnema kinseyi
ATAAAAAATACTTTCGACTCAATTCAAATTTTATTTACAGCTTCCGCAACGGATACCAATGGTATATATTACCCTTACACTATGTCAGGCTCACAATCAGATTTCCAATGGAATCGGAAACCACCCAAATAATTAACACGGCCTCAGTTCTAACGTTAAAAGACCACTGCCAAGTAATCACCGACAGCGAAGCGTTTGCAGCCGCCACCCACTACTCTAAAGAATCACACATCGTACAACCTGAAATTTAATTTAATTTCTCTAAGATAGAAACCGATATACTTCAAACTATTGACTTACCACTTCCAATATTTTCTAGCAACCACCTTGACATCCAACAACTAAAAACTGCAGCACATGACCTATAAACGGCACAAAACGATTTTGATTCCTTTCTGACAATGAGAAATACCACTCCTGGTGGACATTCGGAACCACCATACTTGAACGTTTGGGCTATACCAGCCTGGCACTCCTATTGATTGCCGCAGTTTGGAAATGCGGACTAAATTAATTATTGAGAAGAGCTCTGTTCTGCACACCTTGCGGAAAGGTAATTTACAGATTCAGAGGACCAGCCTACGTGGTCCATGCACCAATGGGACCTACAGCCACCAGAGTTGTCCAATACCACGCCACGGCAACCCCATTGTTCAGAAAAGATGTCGAGGACGACATCTAACACCCTAAGGGAGGAACTGTGAAAGGGTCTAAGAATGACTCGTCGATGATATCATCATTGTAGTATATAACCCGACTAGCCTCCTGGCTCGGGAGCACTTCTCTGCGATACTTTGTAGCGGACACTTTGTTCAATTAAAATAATCATTATTCCAAATCCACGCCTCCATTGCCTTATCCTTCCCTGGAGTAAGAATTATCTTTTTTAAAAAACTAAAAGAGGAATTTTTCAGATCACAGTTAAAATTTAAAAAAAAGTAAAAGTACTATTAATTCGTAAGAAAGAATACAGTAGTTGAGAAGGATAAAAGCAGGCCTGAGAATATCTTAAGACGGCCCTAAATCTGGGTTTTTTCCAGCCCAAATTGTAGTGAAAGAATCGCTTGAGTTCCAGTTCAAATATGAAAACGGTAAGTGCTATTATTATTAATTTTTTTATTTAAATGAGGTGGAAAATGAGTGATATTTGCATTATATGTTCTAAACTCTAAAAGATAATTTTTCAAGAACTTCCCTGTGCGAAAATCAAGATTATAATCATTTATGAATAACTTCGTTGCTCCGAAATTAGAGTTGTAACTACTTAAGGATATTATTATTCAAATTTGGGTATTTCATTCAAAATTAATCTTTTTTGGTATAAAATTAATCTTTCGGGTCTAAAATCCCTTTTCTTACATTTATTTTCAAACATATCGGGTTTGTTCGAATATCAATTATCTTCAATTTTAAGTTCAACTATTTTGTTTGAAAATGTCTGTATTTTGTTAGAAGTATGTCTTTCTAGGTAAAATATTATTCTTGTTGGTGGCTTATCTACCTTTTTATTTGAAAATGCAACTAGTAGAGTAAAAATTTCATTAAAAATTGAAAATTTCGTGTAAAATTTTTTTTTTGTCAAATATTAAAGAATGCCATCACTCGTATGGACATCCAGGGGCTGAAAAGACTTACAAATTGTTGAGAGTCTTTTTTTACCCCAAAAATGGCAACACTGACACGAAATATCGTCGCAACGTGTGACTAATGCCACAGAAACAAGATTTTAACGCATACTTTCACTAAATACACTAAATTATACTCGATAAAAAGCGCCACGAGTGAGGCTGCGATCAAAAAACTAGATGAATTCTAGGAAGTGGTAGGAACACCGAAAAAAGTGCTCTCCGACAGAGGCACACTATTCACCAGCAAGAAATGACGGAAAGCACTACAAGAAAGAAACATGAGGATGATTCTAACATCAATTTGTCATCCCCAGGCGAATATGGTGGAAAGAGTGAATCGAGAATTAGCTCGATTATTCCGGACGCTCCTCCCACCAGATCAACACAATGGATGGTTCTATCAATTAGAAAAGATAGATACCATCCTAAATGAATCTCACCATGACACTACGGAAGTTACCCTATACGAAGCGCTGTGGGGAAGAAAACCTAAACGATGGTGGCACGACGTGTTACTTGAGCTGCTGCCACACCCACAAACAAATCGAGAAGAACAAATAGTCATCCTCAAGGAAAGAATCAAGAGGAAACGAGAGAAATTTTTAAACCCCCTAAATAAAAACAAAAAGGGCGTGACCTTTTCAATATGTGAATGGGTACTTGCAACGGCATGCAATGTATCTAAAACAACAAACAGAACAATGGCGAAATTTCTCTCTCTCTATGAAGGGCCTTACAAGATCAAAAAGAAGATTGCCAACAACGTGTATATTCTCTGGAACGAAGAAATGGATAAAGAGAGGGGACAGTTCCATGCCAACGATCTGAGAAAATACAAGTCTGAGAATATCGAGAGGTCCCAGAGAAAATTCGACACTTGAGAAAGGTCAGTTACGATATTTTCTGCGGTACAGTGCAACATAGACAAGGGGGAAGAGGACACAGTCGAATTTGCCATCAAGGATTTTGAAATAAAAATACCCAAGAAGAATCACAAGCCCCCACGCTAAGGTACACACCTTACAAACCAGGCACCGGAATCGGGGAAGTGAATACCTTCAGAAAAACGAGGAATGTACGATATGTGGAAATCTAGAAGCCGGAACTCCTGAGCATTGAGGATAATGAGCCAGAAGCAGCAGAGGTGCAAGCCGACATCTTTCTAATTGACCTGACGGCGGAATCACCCAAGAAGATACACATAGAAGAAACCATCCTCACACGAAGTTCGGATGCAGAATTAAACAAAGAAATTATAGATGGTGATCAACCACAAGTTACAGAAGTGAAAAGCTAGTGACAGTGATTTATATCACCGAGGACGATAGCGATGTCGTGCAGGTATCGTTGCCCGAGTTGGATAGTACAGCGACAACAGTAGCACAAACAACAAAAATTTCAGTGCCGGAGTAGGAGGAAGAGTTAGTATAAGAGATTTTAAAGGAGTTGACTATAAACTCCATCCATTTTGTGAATCCTGCCCTGAACAAGTGCCAGACCCAATACTGGAAGAAATAGCTGTCCCTAGCACTCCCAAACAAGCTGATGAGGCGGATAGAATTTGGAGAGAAAACGTCGAGAAGAAGGGTCAAGAAAAAAAACGAAAAGGAATCTTCGCAGTGAGGAAAAGTCGCCACGATTCGATGGTGGAGGACATTCTCACTAATAAGGATTTACGACCCAAAGCAATGAAAGGACCAGCCTGCAAGAAAATAACAGGAAAAGAGAATACTTTAAACAAGGACAAACTACAAAAAATAAAAGGGCCTGTCATCGAGAGACCGGAGAGAAGTGAGCTTTGGCTAAGATATTTAGCAGCACAGCATGAAAATCAAGGGCCATCCGGGAAGCGAACCCGATAAAAAGGCTTGCATTAAAAAGTATTGAAAAATTTCATTCATTCAGTGGTAACTTGAGAAATATTGAATACTTCTGGATCACATTTTTGTCCTCACATTTTGAATATCCACAACAGTTGAAGTGAGCTCTTAAATTGAATCCCTTTCTGTACCTAGCGCTAAAAATATTTTGCTGAATACCACAAAGCAACCAAGACTTAGACCAATTTTAATCCCTTTTAATTTATCAAATTTTGCTACATTTATTTACTGTTTTTCGAATAATAATCAGGCAAAAAGCTTTTCAAAACATAGGGTCGGTCATTTTACGATGTCAAGATCAACTTCCACATTGACGGTTCTGGTGAAAAATATTTTTTTTTCAATTTTTTATCATGATTTTGTATTTTTTCAATTGATAATATTTGAACAAAGCGACCATTTGACGATAAAGAAATGTTTCCTTACATACAATCCTACTAGATTTGGCAAAGTTCATGCTTTTAGAGCTCGTTCTAAAGCTTCAAACGAAAATTGTGTTTTTAATGTATTCAAGGTTACGTCTGACAGTTCCGATCGGCTTTAAAAGGGATTTAAATCTTATAAATTTCGCCGCCTAATGAGAATTAAAAAACTAAGGTCAGAAACGGCATTCTTAGGGATTCAAATTTTCTAATACTTTTTAATGCAAGACTTCTTGCCGGGAAGGCAGCCGCACAAATTTAGAGACGAACGCAGGCCGCTGCGAGGGAGGAGAAAGCGTGGAGGCCCCATCCAGATGAGACGACAGAGTGATGGGACAGTTACCCTCCAGAACCGACACCGAAACCACCGAGAGGACTATATAAGTTTTTCTTTCTACTCATCACTAGTATTTCTTATTGTTAAATTTAGAATCTATATACACATAATTTAGAAGTTGAAAAACGGTAAGGCTGCTCAGTAGACCGTATGTATAAAGTTACGAATTATAATAATATACATTTATGGGAATAATATAAAATTTCAGGGATAAACGCGAGCGTGAAGCACGAGAAACGTGATTAGAATGTGTTCGTTAAAGCCGAAGGAGCTTTAGCAATAGAGAATTCACAATCACCAAATTACTCTTGTCGATACTTTCATCTTCAGTTTTAAAAAGTCTATGCAGAAAGCTCGAGTGCGTAGCGCAAGGTAAATACATTATCGAGCGTGAAGCGCGCGGTAATTGCATTATCGAGCGTAAAGCGCGAAGTAAATATATTATCGAGCGCGAAGCGCGAGAACTAACAGTCGCGCGCCCAAACTTGCGAGCGCGATGAGAATGTGCCCGCAAAGCGGGCATATTGTTTCAATTATTTTCGCCTAAAAATATTTATTTTAGTCAAAATCCTATATAATCAATGCCTTTTCAGTCGACCAAGTGATAAAACCTGATAGATTCTGACGTTACTGATCGAGTGTGACGTAAGGTTAGAATACTCAATAGGATAGGTGAAATTGTCAGGAAGGCTAGCATAACGGAATAATAATAAGGGGACCGATCATGCTATACAAAGCATCTCGAGTTTTTACTGCGGTAACTGTACATTTACTGCCAGACTTAGGCGTTTAGACCCAATGCTCACAAGGAAGGGGACATGCGTACTGTAATTTGCTATCTCCTTTTCTCGCACAAGAAATTTGCGAATGAGTGCTGTGTCGAATGACAAACTAAAAATTGAGGTTATTTTCCTGTAAATTTTGTCAATTGAGTTTGTCAATATACGTGCTTATATATATATATCTGTGTTTTTGTACAGAATTAAGTTGACAAATTGTGACCTGGAAAGTATGGATAAGTAATACAGATTTAGTTGTAATTAATAAATGATATACAATGTTCAGATTGAATAATGAGACGGTATAATATTAGGTAATATGTTGTTGTGGTTGTCAAACACTGGCACTCACTCACACACTTCTCGCGGGAGAAAAGGAGGTAGCAAATCACAGTGCGCATGTCCCTTTCCTTGTGCGTATTGTGTATGCAGTAAATGTACAGTTACCGCTGTGTGGAGTACGTATGTGCAATTAAGTCGGCTGAAGACCTTTCAGTTTTTTAAAATAAAATAAAATAGCCACAATTTAAGGTTAATAAACCAGATCGAATTAATTAGAATGGGGTACTCTAACCTCAATTTTTTTTCAACTCAACAGTTTTTAAATTAGAAGTAAAATTATTTTCATTTTTTTTTTCGAAACGTTTAAATATATTTTTACATGAATTGAATTTTTCCTACAGCTTTTAGAAAATCCTGCAAATTAAAAAAATCCTGAACATTTGAATTTATAAATAATGATGGGAACACTTATTATTTGTAGAAAAAAAAGAGTAATTTTAAGAGATATTTAGAAGTTTTAGAAATATTAAAATTACATTCAGGACTTGAAATGATTTCAAATAATTTAAACGAAGTTTGCGAAGTTTGCATCTTAAGATTCATTGGAAAATAAAAAATGATTTTTCCTTTTTAAAAATTATTGTAACAAAAAATTTAAAAAGATTTTAAGAGATTTCCAAAATGATCAAAACAGAACCTGGAAAATTTTAAGTATTTTTTTAATTTGTAGGATTTTCCAAAAGTTGTCGGAAAAATTTGGTTAGTTTTAAAATGTATTTAGAAGTTCTGAACCAAAATTTTAACACACTTCTTTTCAATTACTTAAGGGCATGCGATACTTACAGTTTCCCCGGCTTTTTTTCCACAAAAATGAAAATGTTTAAAAACTGAATTCGGAGATGCCATAAAATATCATAACGGACGTCCCCGGACTCTTTTTTGAGGGACATAATATAACAAAAAAATGTATTGTGCTAAATAAAAATTTTATGCATATGCATTATTTTGAGGTTACTTCGTTTTTCATCTCTGCCTTTCTGATAATCTAGAAATTATTTATGAAATAAACTATTTTGATTGCCTGCAAACAAGGTTAGTACCGGGGGATTAGTAACTATGTCTATTTGTAAGTCCAAAGTTTTCGGCCAAAAATATTGTGTAGTTTGGTAGTAACGCTTTCGTTAATTGTAACACACATAACCTCGAAATATAAACGCACCTTGTTAGCAATATCAAACTTTTTTGATACAAAAAAATAAACAAAAAGTGCGTGGGGACGTCCGATAGCATGTTCGCTATCATTTCCCAGATTTTGAAGGCAAAATATTTCTTGTCCTAGGGAAAAAGCCGGGGGAATCTAACACTGAAAAAATCGATACTATTTCCTAAGCGCTATGTAAATAAATCACATCTTGCTAAATTAAATTTTTTTTGAATTAACCTACAAAAAAAGTGTGTGGGGGCGTCCGTTAGGATGTTCGCTATCATTTCCCAAATTTTTAAGACAAAATATTTATTATTCTAGAAAAAAGCTGGGGGAACCGAAATCTGGTAAAATAGACAATTTTCTAAATATCACATGCTCTTAAAGACATTTCAAGTTTTTAATTAGTTTTGTTCAATTGCTACTATAGGTTAAAATTTAACAATTTCACTTACAAATAAAACATTTTTTAAACAGAGGATTCAAATTGTAACGTAAAAAGTTGAAAACCTCTTCGAAATTCTACAGATTCAAAGCGTTTTGTGTAAAACAATTCAGTTTCAAAGTGTTTACTTTTACATATATTTGTATTCAGTTTCCTCGTCTTAAATGAACAGTGCAATTTTTAATGGCTAAGAAAACCAATAAAAATAATATATTTATTTATTTACTCAATTCAATATAAAAATAATATAAAGGAAGACCTAAAACTTTGAATTAAAAATATTTTATATATTAATCTCAATTCGTATTAAGACTTTCGAATTCAAACAGTTACAATCTGGGAATTCTCAAATTTTGAACGGATTTAGAATCGTTTTGTCAAATCAATTATTGTTCAGTTTTTAAACTTTAATTATTTACAAAACTGTTAAAATCAAACTTGCGCAAATTTTTCTTCTTAAAATTGGTCAAATTCCCGGTCAAGAAATAAATTCACTGTCATTTCCCGGTCTCAGAAAATGTCCGGTCATTTCACGGTTTCCCGATCCAGCGACCACCCTGAAATATGCACCAACTATGTAAACCTTCCTAATATTTCCACCTACCCTATCATGGTCGTGATGTCATTCCACATTACATTATAGATTTTTCGAAGAAAATTAAATAATGTGATGAAATGAATATTATAAAATAAATTTCGTTATTTAAGAGGTTAAAAATTAAAAGAAAATGTAAAAAATTAACAGAGAGACATTTTTCCTTTTAAAGTACTAAGATATAGGATTTCAAAAATCCTCATTCTAAATACTAATTAAGGTTTAAACAATTGAATATAAAACATTCGAAGCGTTGTCAGTAAATTTCTTCAGTTTCGTCCACCTGAAATTAAAGAAAACCAGAGATATGACGTTGACATGCTTTTTCTTACAGTTAGGGCGTGTAATCTCTAATAAACTTATAAATTAAAGTATTTATGTTTACAAATGCTAGCTTGAACGTTACTCTAGAATTCAATAATATCGTTCAAATGGTCACTGAACCTCTACTGAGGACGTCAAACAAAAATATTTTTGAAATTGTCACTTAACCCCAACTTATAACGTCGAACCTTTAGCACGTAATTTGTACGCTGTTAACAAATTTTAGGTGATTACTTAAAGAAGATAATAAAAAATAAAAAATAGTGTGTATTTATAATACAACACATCGAACTCTCGCTTTCAGTCCAGTGCCGGGTTTTCCCTTCAAATAGCCTTGGACTGAATTCATGCTCTCTAAATTTCTTGGAATGATATAGCACTCCAATGGTGTTAATCGTCGCTCCAACTTGAAGCCAGAAGTAAGCTTCTCCCGTTGGAGTGGAGCGTGACTTTTCTTTGGAGCGGAGAGCGACTCCCGTACTTGGAGCGGCTGGGCACACCAAATGGAGCGATAGTTCGCTCCAAAGGGGGCGAATTCTGACACCATTGGAGCGATCGTGTATCTTTAACTGGGAGTGAGTTGCGTGACTCCAGCCGTTGGAGTCATAAAGCTGACGTCATTGAAGCGGAATTTTGAGTTCATTGCGGAGTTAAATTTCGCTCCTGATGGGCTCACTCAATTATTTTTAAAGGAATGAAATGGAAAGGATATATTATATATAAGGTCGCAGAATTAAACTGTATAAGCGTACAAGAAATTATTTATTTTTATTATAAAGAAGTTATTAATTAAACATAAATAAAATCAGAAAAAATCTTTAAAATAAAACAGTGGACGATTAAACAGAAAAGTTGGTTAAATGCCTCTATTCCAAGACTGTTGAGTAGAAGCGATAGTAGCGAGATACTAGGCAGTCTGATAAGTACCTGAAAATTCTAAGAGATGGCATTAGTATTTACTAATGTGAACCATTTTCGTCGAGCTTGATCCTTCAAATGACGTCTGTCAAAACTTCAGCCATTTATGTTTACGCATTTACAAGTTACAGCACTGAGAAGCAAGAAAACGATATCCGAGACCAAGGCCAAGCTGGATAAGTATTACCCGGACCCGGCCGTACGAGCACAGTTGATGCTGAACGATCTGGGCGCCCAAAGGAGGTAACTACACCAGAAAATGTCGAAAAAATCCATGATATGATGTTAAATGATCCCAAAGTAAAATTTAGAGAGGTACCTAATGCTGTAGGCATATCATTGGAACGTGTGGGCAATATCGTGCATTCAGTTTTGGGCATGAAGAAGCTCTGCGCGCGATGGGTGCCGCGTTTGCTCACAGTGGACCAAAAACGAATTCGTGTGACAACTTCCCATCAGAAGATATTTAACGAATTTAAGTGGCTTTGGGGGATTCAGTGACTTTACGTGAATTCAATGTACTTCAAGAGAATTTTTGTAAATTGAAGAGAATTCAAGTTACTTCAAGCCTCTTCAAGTAATTTCACAAATGTTTTAAGCCGACCGAGTGTTTGCGCCGATTCATTACCAAGGATGAAACCTGCATCCACAAATACACTCCTGAGTCAACGCAACAGGCAAAACAGTGGGTTCCACCGGGCCAAAGTGCTCCGAAGCGTCCAAAAAAGCAACAATGGGTCGGAAACGTTATGGCTTTCGTATTTTGGGATGCACATGGCATAATATTCATGGACTATCTTGAAAAAGGTAAAACCATAACCGGAGCATAGTATTTATCATTATTGGACCGATTAAAAATCGAAATCGCCGAAAAACGACCGCATTTGAAGCAGAAAAAACCGCTTTATCACCGGTTAGCGTTTTTACTCAAATGAGGAGCTCATAGCTGAAACTGAGGCGTATTTTGGAAACCTTCCGATCGAGTACTTTTCGGACGGTATCAAAAAGTTAGAAAATCGTTGGAATCGCTGTATCGACCTAAAAGGAGAGTATGTTGAAAAATAAAACCGACTTTGGCCAAAAAAACGTCTCCGTGTTTCATTTTTCAGGGACCAGACTGCCTAGTAGATTAAGGCACTTCACACATCCATAGTAAGTTCGCTGATGTCCATCCTAAAAAAATAGTATATATTAGTTTTTAAGTTCAAAATATTTCAAAATCAGATCTTACGGTCACAAATTGTTCTTATATATGTATACCTATATGCTTAAAGAATTTTTAGATGCATTTATTTAATATAGGACTAAAATCAGAGTAAAAATTGATTTTTAGGACAGCGGTATAACACTCTACAGCAAAATTATTATTCACTAAATAATATTATTTTTCATCTGGAATATTTGAATTTTTAATAAACAAGACAGTTTTTGTCCTTGAAAACTAATTTCTTTATCTGAAAATTTGAGTATTTAATTTTTCCTTTAAGAATTATCTTCGTTGTTTAAAAATGTAACTGTTTGGTTGAAATTCGATCTCTTCAAGTTTAAACTTCAACTATTTTGTTTGAAATTCGTGTATTTTAATGAATTTCAGTATTTACCGTGCTTGAAAATCAATCTTCTTGGTTAAAGATTCACCTTTTTAGTTTAAAAATTAACTATCCTAGCTAAAGTTTCATAATTTCAGATGAAAATACATAGTTTTTTTTAGGAAATTCTACTATTAAATGCAAAGAATAATCATACCCGTTACTAATTCGCAACTAATTCGTAAGGAAAAAGATGTACTTCCAACTGAATTTGTGAAACTGTAACTGCAATGACTTATTTTTGGAAAAAAATATGAATCTTTAACCAAGAAGATGGATTTTTAACCACGAACAAGACTCAATTTAAATAAAATACACAAAATTGGAATTAAATATTTGGCCTTTAATCCTAAAAAGGCTAATTTTCAACCAAACAGTTACAAACTTACGAAAATGCAGTACTTCGATTTTCAGATTAAGAAATTAATTTTCTAACCAATACGGACTTTCTTAGCAGTATGCAATATGTATATAATATGCAACTAAGTTATAAATTTTTTAATCGAATGATTCGGTAACTGCAAGCATTATCTTACACACACAAATAATATAAGTAGCGAACCTTTTAATGAATTGATGGCATCCACGTAGACTCCCTTCGACTGCAGGAAATCCGCTGATTCCTCAGGAGTTTTCAAAGAATCATGAAAAAAGAAGTTTTTAATCAATTATTGATGCATATTCTACATTTTATAAATAAATACCCCTACACTTTGCAGACATCTTATATTCTTTAAAACATATTTTATACGGGACGCGTCCGCATTCGGGAGTCCGAAAACTCTCAAAAGCAACAGCTCTTATGATTTCTAAAACGAAATCTCAAAAGAGAATCCTGTTATTTTGGACTTTAACATGACCATAAGTTGAATAATAAGAATTAAAAGCCACTTACCATAATGAAATCTGATGTACTCGTTGATTCACAAAACACTAAAATACTGTCACTTTTCCAAATTCTCTGCTTGACGCGTCACCTACTACCACGAAAACTAGAATGAAAATGAAAAAGTACGCCAAAACGACGCTGCCCTGTCTGCTACCTGCTACCCCTACCCCCACCCACCATCCCTCCGCTTCTATCACACTGCACCGCGCTAGCAGAGTCACCTTACGCTCCCGTTGGAGTGATTCGCATGATCACTCCTCTTTGGCGTCAAAAAAAGAACTGTATGAGTTGGAGTCAACCGACTTTGAATAGGGATTAAAAATTGAATTTTCATTGTTTTACGAAAATGAACGTTACTCTTAGCAGCTTTCTTCTTTTTATGAGGCACTCTGAGATCATCGCAACAAAACTTGTTTGTATTACAAAATGGAGAAAATTGAGTTAGGGTTATGTTTTAAATCTTTCCCATCAATTATATTGCTTGAAATAGTCAAAATGAAGCATCACGTTTGTAATGTTTAGCTCGATTTTGTTGACTCCAAGCGATATAATTGATGGGAAAGTTCCAAAACATAATTGTAACTCAATTTTCTCCATTTAGTGACTTGAGCGCTTTTGCTTTTCACTTCCTCAAAGGGTACATGTAAAAACTTAAACGGAGCCGTACTTTGAATATTTATTATTTTTGTGGGGTCCAGTCTCTCTCTTGTCTCCTTTACCGTTGCTCTATTGGACGATTTTCCTGTCACTGAGCTTCTCAAAAATACTTCCTCGCCAAATACAGAACTGGTTTCATTTCAAGCGAATAAGGACGCGGTGTTGCTCGAATTAATTATGATACTATTCCATTTCTCAGCCGCAATCCAAATATTTTCACCAAGATGAACCTGGCGCACAAAGATGTTTGAATCGGACAAATTTTACAATTCCAATTTAGAAGGATAGTAGGAATACGAGAAGAAATTTTCCTTGAAACAGCTCATCAAACAATTTAATATAAAATGTTCTTTTGCTCATTTTAATCGTAAATTTTAGTCATCACAGACCTCTCGAAGTTAAAAGTGAATACGCGACATTAAACGTAAAAGTACTGGATTATTAAGCTACTCAATTTGAAACTGTGCAATTTTTATTGCTTCAATTTCAAATAGGGCCATATTATAGTAGATAATGATATCACAGTAGATAATCATAGGGGACTTGGTTAGATCGAGTGAAAGTGTGCGGACGCGCGTAACAGAAGTTCAAAATAACAAAAAGATAGATGAGATATTTAAAGTAAAACAGAAGAATGGAAAGAAGAACAGAATTAAGACGTAAATTATATGAAATTAACTCCATCGTTGGCATCAAAGAGAACAACCAGATTATAGAGGAGACAATTAAGGCAAAAGTAGTGGAGATTGAAAATAAAATAAGGAAAGAAAATGGCTCAATTCAAGCGGGAAACTCGGTTGTCAATAGGGGATCGAAGGAATAGACATACAATAGAGACTTTTTTCTAATAAAAAGAGCATTTGATGCGCAGGAGAAAAGGAAAAGAAAAACAATATAGTGATAAGAGGACCACACATAGAAGGCACTGACAAAAAAGCAGAGGTAAATGCGTTCTTTAAAAAAGAATTAGACACAGAAGTAGAAAGTGGTAAGAAGATTTCCATTGATCATGATCTCACCAGAGAAGAAAGGAAAATACAAAGGAAAATAGTAGACATAGCCAAGACTGAAAGAGAATAGGGTAAGGAGGTGAAGTTAGGGTACCGAAAATTGAGGGTTAACTAAGTTTGGATAAGTTGGAGGGACCTGGAGATGAGCCAGAGTAGGGAAGATACAAATTTTTAGTAATTCCAACGACCTTGAACAAAGAAAAAAGAAAGAGTGAGAAAGCAGGGGGGTGCCAATTTCTGTTTTGGAATGTAGCTGGTGTTAGGGAAAAAACAGGGACTTCTGGAATTTTATAAAAAGTTTTGATTATTTCGGATGAACAGAAACTTGGATTGAGGAGAAAGATTGGACAAGATTCAGGCAACTGTTACCTAAGGGGTTGAATTGGGTATGTCAATTTTCCAAGACAGAAATCAATAAAGGAAGAGCAAGTGGAGATATCATTACAGGAACCAGGAGAGAAATAATAGAAAAAGAAGGAGCAGCAAAGGGTTTTAAAGGAGCCCTGGGTAGCAAAATTACTCTAGGGAAATGAAACTTGAATATATCGTTTTATCGAAATGTTCCAAACTTTTTAGGGATTGAAAAGGAATATAAATATTCACCTTGACTTCCTCAGAATTTCTAAAAATTGAGCGAGAAAAGTCTACTTTTTTCAAATTGGTATCCTGTGATACTTTTTGTACAATAATTATATAATTTTGAGACATTTCTTCAAATGTTTAACAAATTTATATTTATTTTTTATAAGATTTGTTTAAACAATTGAAAAGTGGTTAACGTATTCTATCTATACGCTATACAGTCAGAAACGTAAATATATGGTTTCTATTTTATTTCATTTTTTTATTTAGCGAGAAAGAACTGCTTGAGCAAATAAAGATTGTTTAAATACATATAAATTTATTAAACATAAGGAAAAATGTATCAAAATTATGTAATGATTCAACAAAACGTAACATAGCATATTAATTTGAAAAGAAAGTTGATATCTCTGGCTGCATTTTTAGAAATGATGATGATAGACAATAAATAATTGTTTAAATAATTACATAATATTAAAAAATATATATAATACTACAAAAAAATGATAAATAACTACATTTTAATCAGAAAACACAGTTATTTTTTTCATTGTTTAAGAACAAATAATTGTTTAATTGATTTATATTTCTTGAAACAATTAAAAATTGTTTAAAAAGACATGGGAAATATTCAAATTATTCATTAGTAATTATTTGTATAAAAAAGGCGACGGAAATTGCTAAAAAGTAACAATGATACGTAAAAATGTAGTTTTTTAAATTTTTGGGTCATACTTCTGTGGCTGCGGGGAGGGTGACTTGGCACGTTTCGATGAAACCCTGAAACACAAGTTCAATTTTACGAAAATATTTAAATAATAAAAGAGTACTAGTATATATAAACCTTCCGGCTATCCTTTAGGAAAAAGTGTAAGTATAGAAAAATCATTATAGGCCTATAATTATTTTCCTATAATGAAATTACTATAATTTTGCACGACTTTATGACTACTAATAAGAATAATTATTCGATTAATTATAGGAAAAATTATAACAAAATAATTATATAAATTAATAATATTGAAATATTGAAATAATTATTGTAATAAAGTAGAAGATACTCATAGCTTTTAAGTTTCATTGTACCTCCATTCTTAAACAAAGCTTCTTTAAATATATCAACTTTTATGTACTATTGTGTGAGTAGTTCAAAATAAATGATTCATTTATAATACCTTCTACTTTTTGCAACTAATTATTTTAATATGATTAATTTCTGTAATTATTTTCTTACCATTTTTCTATAATAATTATTCCAATCATTATTCCTGTAATCGCGAAAAAATTATAGGAAATTCATTATAGGTCTATAATGATTTCCACGAAAATAAAAGATCAGAAGACCAGATGTAAAAATGGTATTTATCTTTCTTTTTAATTGCTTTTTTAATCGGCCACGTCATTTTTTTCTCGGACCCAATTAGTAGTGATTATTAATCAGCATTAACCGATGAAGGAACGATAATTCCGATAGAAAATTTTTAATTTAAATGAAACAAATTTAATTTAAATAGCTAAAATTATTTATTAACAAATAGTTAAATTGGCAACTTTTAATAAAATCCTGGCATAAACGTAGTCTTCTTCTTTATTCATAATGTGTCCCCTAGGGGTTTACATGACTTCCATTCCTCACAATCTTTCCGTTTATATCTATATTTTTTTACAATCTTATCCTTTTAATATATACAATTATCTACAACTATTTACATAAAGTCTTATATCTAGTTCCTTATTTCTATTTCCGGCGATAGCGCAATTTAGGATTTATTAGTAAACGAGTGAGCGCGCGAACGAAAGCGAGAGTGCAACCGAGAGAGAGAGAGAGAGCATGAGAACGCAAACGCATCTTAGTCAACTTTTACTTTACCATTACTTACCATTTTTACGCTTCTAATCTAAGCGACTTCCGTTTCCTTTTTCATTCACTTTTTTATATCTCCATTTACCTTCTTTTTCACGTGCATTCTTTCATTCTCTCTCATTCGCTGCTCTAGTACCCTCCAACTCCTTCATCCATTCTTCTCCTAATCCATCTTCCCCTAGAATCTTAACCATATTTTCTTGCCAGCTTCCTTTATCTTCCATTCCTCTCCTACATCCTTCCCATACATGCTCCCATGTTTCTTCCTCCCACTCACATATTCTACACTTTCTGTTCTCTTCTTTTTCGCAGTACATCCCCTCCCCTACCTCGTTTCCTTATCTAAATCTTGCTATTCTCGTCCACCTTCTCTCTCCCCATCCCTTTTCTAAATACTTTGGCACCCCTTCCTTTTTTATCATCTTATACCATTTATTGTATTTTGATTCCTCAATCTCCCCCATCTTTCTATTAATTGTCTTTCCCTCTCCCTTTTTTCCAATTCTAAATAGTTGACTCCAGTCCCGTCTTCTATTTCTCTATCATTAAAGAACTCCCTCCTTTCTTCTTCCCACCTCGTTAATTCGATCGCCCTCCCTTTCCTCTCTTCTACCTCCATCAAACACTTTCTCGCCAACTCCCCTCCCTTTCCCTCCCTCAGCTTCATCTTAAATTTCCATGCCTTCATTCCCGCTCTCAAAGTTAACTTATCCCTTTGCGTTTCTTCTCTCACCATATATCCTGGCGTCCTCCAGTCTGCTCCTAGTGTCCACCTTATATATCTTTCTTGTAAACTTTCAATATCTTTTCCTTCTTTCCATCCCCATACCTATGCTCCATAACCTAATACCGGCCATATCAGCGTATCAAAAAACCACATTCTCCTTCTCCGATTTTTTTTATCCTTCTTTTTCCTATTCCCCATATCTGTTTCATTACCCCTGCTGCTTTTTTTATCCTTTCTCTTATATGAGCTGTATGATCTCTATTCGTTTGCAAGATATGTCCCAAATATTTATACTCTTTGACTTCTTCTAACTTTATTCCTTTCCATCTCCCTGTCCATTCTTTCTTCCTTCCCCCTCCTTTTCTAAACCTCATTATCTTTGTCTTTTCTACATTTGCATTCAGCTTTTTCCCATCTAAGTATTTCTCTAATCCTGTAATTAATCCCGCCATCCCTTTTTCATCCTCTGCCATCAACACTATGTCGTCTTCGTATGCCATTGTATATATCTATTCCTTCCCTAATCTAACTCCTCCCCAACCCTTTCTCCTCATTTCTTCTTCCGAGTCTGATATTAATAAATTGATTTTGCTGAACATTTTTTTGACATATTTGCATCACACAGCATCAGAATGTTAAAAATTTATTTATTTAACATTTACCATATATGAATCTTAAATTTACAATAACAGATTTAAAGCACCGTGCACAGGTGACCGATTAAATATATGGTCAACCCATTGCATTTTTATTCTTTTAATCTGTAAATGACAGATACGTAATTGAAACTGACTCGCTTTCTAACACTTCTTTTTTCTTGGGCATCAAATAAAAAATTATCTGTAAAGGGCTAGAACTCGAATGGTAATATCCTATTTTACCAATCTATAAATAAAATTTCTTTGAAATTATAAACATATTGACGTATACAAACGTTCTTTAAAGCTTTTTATTTCATCTGTCAAATTTTAAACACGATTTCTCAATCCGTGTGGACACAATGAGTACAAAAAAAATGAAAATAATTTTGCTTATTTCCTTTCTCTCGGATATTTTTTTCAAAATGATTACTCAAAATAAATATACAAACGCAATTTATTGTCTCATTTTCTCAATTCCAAATTTTGAGAGCGATATATCATTGCCTTCAGACATTGTGAACACCAAAAAAAATGTTCATAACCGGGGACTGGTTTGTTCACGTGGTCACCGGAGAGCATGCCCTTAAAAAGTGTCAAGCAAGGTGAATTTCCATACGTGGGTAACTCGGGTAAGAAGAGGGAAAGGAGGTCATCAGTAATTCATTACACCATAACGAACTATGAAAGTTTGGATAAGATAGAAGGTTTCAAAGTAATGGATAGAATAGAATCATATCATCGGCCAATGGGTTATATATTGAAAACAGAACTTGTCAGAGCGAAACACTGTTGTTAACAGATACCAGAAAAAGATATTGTGGTATGGATCAATGAAATTAAGATCGAATATGATGAAAAACTGAGAGCTGGCGTTTACTCAGGAAATAATCCAATAGAAGAATGGAATATTTTTGCAAACAAAGTGAACAACAGCATGGAACAGAAAAAGGTTAAGTCAATCAGATTTGAATTAGGGCATAAAAGTTAGTATGATAAGGAATGTTTATGAAAAAAGAGGAAGGTAAAGAAGTTATACAAGAAATGGAAAGATAATAAAGGATCGCGGAAAGCTTACGCTCATAAAAGATTAGAGTTTTAACTGGTTTTTATTTTTATTTTTAATATTTGACTTGATAAAATTGACATGTTTTACTTCAATTTTAAAGTTTTTATCGTTTTTCTCGTTTTCACTTCAAACAAAATACAGATTTCTTGAAAAAGGCACGCACAGATGCCGAAACGTCGAAAGGTTGAATAAACGAATTTTTCAGTAATTCTCATTTATTATATATTTTTTCAACAATTAAAGACCGTAAGACCTACAAAAAATTATACATGCAGTGAAGAAGATTTTAGGGCGATGATGAGAAGATTCGAAAAGTTCTTAGAGAAGAAAAGTTTATTATTGAACGTAGAAAAATCGAAGGTAATGGTTTTCAAAAAAGGTAGGGGTAGAGAAAAGGAAAGAAAATGGAAGTGGAAAGGAGTAAATGTAGAGCAAGTGAAAGTGTTTAAATATTTAGGGTACACAATTTAAAAAAATAAAGGCTGTGTTAGACACATTCAGGAAAGTGTTAAAGAGGCCAATATTGTGCCCATCATTAATATTTTTTGTAATAAAAGTGTGCTACCATCAAACATTTCCAAGCGTAAAAAGCATCGCCCAAACTCCAGAATAGTAAAAGAATTTTTTGGAACCATGGAAATATGTTCTGGATAGATATTTCAAGAATGTACGTCAAGTCCAGTTAGGGAAAACAAAATTTTCAACAAATTATCGCAGTTCCATTGAGAAATGCATAGAACGTTTTCTTAACCTATAACAGAGCTGCCAGATCGTGGATAAAATTTACCCCCACCATACCTACCGTTTGGGAGCCGCAAAACAGAAGGTGCATGATTACCACTGTGAGTTCGTATGTAAG
>NC_046658.1:31482207-31484386 GCF_010883055.1 Belonocnema kinseyi
ACGGACAATCTAGAAAGGCTAAAACAGGTGAGCGAACTCGATGACCCCACTCTAGTCGAGAACGACGAAACATTCCAGAATCGTCTCTATAACTGCAAGGTAACCCCTAACTATTTTCTTAGAACAACGAAACCTGACCTCTCAATCAACGGAGCAATCTACAGGAATTTCGATGATCTACTAAAGCTGGCTCAACTGATATGGGAAGACGAAAGAACTGAAGCTCCTCGGGTAATCGAAATTACGCACTGGGTGACAGAAGAAGATTTCAAGTTAGCGGCCTCGTACATCTACAGGACACTTAGGTTTCTAGACCTCGACCAACACTATAATAAGATAAAAGACATGTATCCAAAAATTGTAAGAAAGATACAAATGCAGAAGAACATCATCGCCAGAACGCACGAAAACGGACATTGGGCCCTCGACAAAACATTACGACAGATTCAGCAACACCACTACTGGCCAGGCATGCAGAGGCAAACTAAATACTACATAGATAATTGCCATTTCTGTGCCAACAAACATAACGAGAGAAAGGTACGGGCAGATGCCGTAATAATCGAAGCAGCCAAGTTCCCCTTCGAAATTCTAAATACAGACAAACTAACATACGAAGGAAAGAATTATCTTATAATTGAGGACAATTTAACCAGATATATCTGGGTCATGCCCCTAAAGGCAGACGATATCCATGGTGTACTATACCAATTCCTCCATCTACACCCTACTCCGAAAAAGATTATTGCAGACAATGAATCGGTATTTCAAAGTAAGAAAGTGGCTGAGCTGTTTGACAAATTGGGAATACAACAGGTCAAGATTTCAGCCTATCATCCAGAAAGTAATGGGATCGCTGAAACGGCCATCAGAACCATAAAAAAACTGGCAAAAACGGTAGATAATCAGGACCCCACAATAAGATTATTCACAGGAGTAAAAATATACAATGCAAGCCCCCATACGACAACGACCTACACTCCAGAAGAACTGCTATATGCTACAAGGAAACACGAAACGAGGAGTCAGGAAGAAATTGATGAGCAGCGCAGAGAAAGAAATGCAGCACAATTGCAAGATGCGCGAGAAAAAATAACGAAGGCGAAAGAAACTAACCAAAAGAAGATACAAAGAACAGGGAAAGAAGAAAACTACGAAATAGGGGATCTAGTCCTAATTCAAACGAATGTAAAGAATAAAATTTCCTGGTCTGAGCCTATAGCAATTAGGCATATTAATAGGGATACCAAAACCATTACTGTATTCAGACGGGGACAGGCAAATTTAAGACATTACAACCAGGTCAAAAAATACAAAGTCTCTGAATAAAACTAATTTCTTACAGATTTGGGCAACCGAAGGAGCATACGGGATACAACCGCTGGACTCACCAATCATCAAGGAGGAGCTGTTCAAGGCCCAACTCTACCACGAGACATGGGACACCGTGTACTTCATAAATCTTACAGAAATTGGGCAGGACGCTTTCCAACTAGTCAACTACACAAGAGAAATGAAGAAGATATGTGAAACTCTTCCAGGGTGTAACATGTATAAAAGCATCGATGCTATGAACACAAGGGCTATCAACTTGGCAAGACGTTACCAGGACATAGCACATATCTCACTAAACCGCCCCAAACGCGGTTTCTTTAACTTCATAGGAAGCGCCACTAAATTTCTGTTTGTAACCATGAACGCCGAAGATGCGGAAAATATCAACAGGGACATAGACGAAGTGTATAACAAATCTAAAGGGATAGTAGTCCTAATAAAAAATCAAACCAGTCTTCTCCAAACCACAATTTCAAAACTGGACGAAATTAAACATCAACAACAGACCGATCTTTCACAATTAGAGAAATCGGCAGTTCAACTTACCAATGCCATGAATGCGCTGATATTTAACAACAAAATTCTAAACTCCCTATTTACTATGGAAATTCATTTGGAGGACACATCAAGAACTTTAGGAAACGTCGAAATAGCCATAGCTGAGGCGAAGAATGGAATCCTTTCACCTGATCTCGCGAAAATAAAAGAAAACATACAAAAAGAAATTCCTTACCCGTTAATCGAAAAAAACTATTTCCTATACATGCGAATAAGTGAAATTGATACCACACTAATAAACAACAAACTGATATATCGAGTCCACACCCCAATTCCAGACCCAATA
>NC_046658.1:31484486-31486756 GCF_010883055.1 Belonocnema kinseyi
TATAAAATATTATATTAATATAAATGAATAGTTAACTAACTTTTAATAGAAATAGTTAAACTTTCAACTAAAACAATTAGTTTTCTGCAACAAAAAAATTTTTTTAAATTGTTTTCGACATAATAGTAAAATTTTTAACCAAAAAATTACATTTTCATCCAAAAAGCTAAATTGTATACTAAAAAAAGGCATTTCTAATCAAATACATGAACCTTGCACAAAAGAAATTTATTTTCCATGAAGACTAATTTTCTGAACGAAAAATTAATGTTTAATCATAGTTAAGTTTTCGACAACAAAGATTAATTTTCTACCAAGAAAGAAGAGTATTCAATAAAATACAAAAAATTTTAACTAAAAAGATCACTTTTCATTTAAACATAGAATAGTTAAATTTGTGGTTAAAAAAATTAATTTTTAACCAAAAAGAAAATAAATTTTCTACAAAATAGTTACATTTTCAGAAAACAAATTTATCCAACTAATTGATGAATCATCAACCAAAAAAAAATATGAGAAAAAAAAGGTTAAAATTCTTTGAAATCGCTTGAAATTATTGAAATTAATTGAAAATTCGTCGGAATGTTCTAAAAATATCCTGAAAATTTTTGAATCCCTTAAAACCGCTTAAAATTTTTGAAAGCTCTTGAAAATTCCTTACAAGTTTAAAAATACCTTAAAAGTTTTTAAATCCTTTAAAATCTCATACTGAATTATTGAAATCAATTGAAAATGCCTTGGAATCTATTAAAATATCCTAATATATGTCAAATCCTTTAAAATCTCATATTAAATTACTGTCGAAAATTGAAAATTCCTTGGAATCTTTTAAAATTCTCTCAAATTTTTCGAATCCTTTAAAATCTTTTCAAATACCTAGAACTTTTTATAAAGATTTCTAAAGTATTTACATTTTTTTAAATAATCCATTTAAAATTGGTTTAATTCTTTGAAATTCCGTTAAATTATGAAAATCAGTTGAAAATTCCTTGACATTTTAAAAAATATTCTCAAATATTTAAAATCCTGAAAAAGCTTTTTAAATCTTTTAAATTTGTTAAAGCTCTTGAAAGTATCTTGAAATTTGAAACATACCCTGAAATATTTCAAATCCTTAAAAAGCTCACACTAAATTATTGAAATAATTTGAAAATTACTTGAAATCCATGAAAATATCTTAAAATATATCAAATCCCTTAAAATGTCATATTAAATTACTGTAATCAATTGAAAATTCCTTGGGATCTTTTAAAATTCTCTCAAATTTTTCAAATCCTCTAAAATCTTTTGAAACACCTAGATGGTTTCCTTAAAAAAATTTCAAAATACTTTAGAAATCTTTAAAAAAATAAGTTGTAGGTGTTTCAAAAGATTTTTAAGGATTTGAAAAATTTTAGAGAATTTAAAAATATTCCAAGGAATTTTCAATTGATTACAGTAATTTAATATGACATTTTAAGGGATTTGATATATTTTAAGATATTTTCCTAGATTTCAAGTAATTTTCAAATTATTTCAATAATTTAGTGTGAGCTTTTTAAGGATTTGAAATATTTCAGGGTATGTTTCAAATTTCAAGATACTTTCAAGAGCTTTAACAAATTTAGAAGATTTAAAAAGATTTTTATGGATTTTAAATATTTGAGAATATTTTTTAAAACGTCAAGGAATTTTCAACTGATTTTCATAATTTAAGGGAATTTCAAAGAATGAGACCAATTTTAAAAGGGTTATTTAAAAAAAAAATTTAATACTTTAGAAATCTTTATTAAAAGTTCTAGGTATTTGAAAAGATTTGAAAAATTTGAGAGAATTTTAAAAGATTCCAAGGAATTTTCAATTGATTACAGTAATTTAGAATGATATTTTAAAGGATTTGATGTATATTTTAGGATATTTTAATAGATTTCAAGTAATTTTCAAATTATTTTAATAACTTAGTGTGAGATTTTAAAGGATTTGAAATATTGCAGGGTATTTATTGAATTTTAAGATATTTTGAAGAGCTTTAAAGAATTTTAAAGATTTTAATAGTTGTTTAAGGATTTTAAATATTTGAGGATGTTTTGAAAGATCTCAAGGAATTTTTAACTTATTTTTATAATTTAAAGGAATTTCAAAGAATTTTAACAACATTAGCAGGGTTATTAAAAAAATTCCAAAGTATATAGAAATCTTTAAAAGATGTCTTTCAAAATATTTTGAACGTTTCGAAATATTTGAGAGTATTTTAAAACGTTCCAAGGAATTTTCAATTTTTGACAGTAATT
>NC_046658.1:31486856-31490598 GCF_010883055.1 Belonocnema kinseyi
ACAATAATATCCATACTATGTACACCTGGAAAACATAACCTGAAAATCGACGCATGCATGAAATTAAGAATCACTCAAAACATCCAAATCACCAATTTCTTCAATTTCTTTCAAATGGGGAGCGAGATATAAATAGAAGACCGCCGAAGTCTTCCGAAGCCTTCAGATCGGCAATCATTGTATAGCAGAACTCCGAAGTCGAATCGTGCATTTTCGGCTTACATACGAACTCACAGTGGTAATCATGCATCTTCTGTTTTGCGGCTCCCAAACGGTAGGTATGGTGGGGGTAAATTTCATCCACGATCTGGTAGCTCTGACCCCACTCCTGGAAAACTTGGACGCATGAATTTGGATTTAGTTAGATCGCATCGCTCGTAGCTCCTCTTAGGGAAAAATGCGAAACCAAGAACTTTTTCAAAATTCTCTGCTTTTTCCTTGACTAATTTTTTATTTCAAATATTAATATTCAAATACCAGCATTTTAATCTGGTAATACTTGTAACATAATATTTTCTTAACGGAATAAAACAGTATTTCATATACAAATTTAAGGTTTTCAAATTTATTAATTTATCTCAAACGAAAAAAATGCCTTTTCTACTATAAAAGATGACTTTTTAACAAAATACTTGAATTTTAAACAAAATAACAAAATGTTTAACATAATAGTTGAATATTCAAGCTAAACAAACAAATTCCCAACGAAAAAGTGTCATAATTTATATTTTAATCAAAAAATAATGAAATTAATACAACAAAAGAGAAGAATTTTGAAACAGAGAAGACGAACATCCAACAAATAAAGATTTTTTACTCAACACGTAAATATAAGTTTATCTAAATTATTGAACCTTCAAGCCAGAAACAAAATATGAATTTACAACAAATAATTATTTTTCCACGAAACTGATGCATGTTTACCCAACAAAAATGAAATTTCAAACTAAAAAATAATAAAAAAAAGATTAATTTTCAACAAAATAATTAAACTTTTAAACAAAAAAATGAATTTTTAACTAAAAATATCAATGTTTAGCAAAAAAGTGATTTCTTAACAAAGTGATTCAACTAAATCTTTGAAACAAATTATATGAATACTCAAGCAAAGAAGATTAATTTTTAACCAAAAAGTCGTATTTTCATACAAAAAAATTTAATTTTTTCTAAAACAGATAAAGTTTTAAATTAATTCAACAACAAATTAATTCAATTAATTCAACAACAAAAAAGCTTAGTTTTCATCCAAGAAAGGTTCCAGTTGACTGCAAGATTAAAAATGGAATTTTGTAACCAAAAAATAAGTTTTTACGAAAAAAATTGAATTCTCAATAAAAATAAAGACGAATTTTTTCAACCTAAAGGATGTATTTTTAACAAAAGAGATGAATTCTCTACCAAATAGTTGCATTTTTATCCAAAAAAGATTAAATTAGGTGCTAAAATAGATGAATTTGTAATAAAAAAAAGACAAATTTGTTTTTGAAACGGAATTTTATCCAGAAACGATTTTAGTTTATTTTTCAACACCAAAACATAAATTATCCAAAAAGATGACATTTGATTTGAAACAGATTAATTTTTAATTAAATAAAATCAAAATTTTAAAAATAGTTGAATTTTTATTCAGACAATATTTCAGTTCTTTTTTCAACGCCGAACATTATATTTAAACAGTAGAATTTTTTAACAAAAACTAGGAATTTTAACAAAAAGTTTCATTGTTATTCAAGAAAGATGAAATTTCTCCTAAAACAGATGAGTTAAACAAAAACCTTTAAAAAATAGTTCAATTTTCATCCGAAGAAGATTTCAGTGCACGTCTGTTTAAGAAAATTATTAAATTTTCTGCTAAATAATAAAATGTGTAACTAAAAGGATAATCTGCAGAAGAAAGTTGTTGCGAATTTTCAAAATTCTAATCTGAAAATATTCCATTTTTAAAGCTTTTAACTGGTCCTATTTTCGAAATTTTATTTCTAAATTATCCTGATTCGAGATTCTTCAATTCAAAAGAAGATTGTTAAATTGTAAACGCTTTGAATTAGAAAAGATACAATTTCAACGTTTTCTAATGAAATTGTCCATTTAAAAAAATGGCTATCTGAAATTTTTCAATTTGGAACGCTTTTAATTAGAAATAATGCCATTTGGAAAAATTGAATTTTAAAGCTTTTCCGCAAGAGGCGCTATGAACGATAAATGAAGCGATTAGCGAGGCAAAAGGTTAAAGGCAGGGATTTGACCAACATTATTTTCTGTGGCTAGTCTCAGGGATGCTTTCCTGCTCCCGCATGAATCATAAAGTCGGATATCGTGCACTGTTAATAATTTCTATAGCGATTTTACAATAAATGTAATGGAAGCAATATGTATATACGTGTAGTAAATTTAATACTCCACTTCATTGTAAAATAATATACATGTATAGAGGCAGAGTTGAATTGCTGAGAATTAAAATTTCAGAATTTACATTCCACATGAAGGAACTAAAACAACTTATTACACATATTTTGTGAACTTAATAAAAAAAATTAAATAAAATCAAAATATGACCACTTCTGAGGAATAAAGAAGATCTCTGTGAGGTGCGCTACCGGTACAATTAGAAGGGTTTGAATATATTGAAAACACGTTCTCTTTGGGAGGATAGAAAACTGTGTGGCGGTCGGTATGGAAATAGAAGTGAATAAGTTTAGCAGGTATCTTGTTCTTATTGTGGCATTTTAGACAGATGGAAAAATTGCGCATTCAAAAAAACAGAATAATCTTCACTTTTGCGCTGAAATCTGAAAATGATCATTTTTCTCTATTCTACGCTTGTTACCGAGAATCCACTTGAAACCCAGTATAATATATGTTGAACTAGAAACAAATATAATGCTTCATTATTTAGAATTAAACATTACTGCAAAAATTATTTTTAATTGGTGTAAAGTGAAATTACCTGGCTCTTTTAAAAATTGATCCATGTACAAGTATATTAAATTTACTATGCAGCCTCTTAATAACTATTTCATACTAGGCAGTCTGATAAGTCCCTGAAAAATGAAACACGGAGACGTTTTTTTGGTCAAAGTCGGTTTTATTTTTCAACATACTCTCCTTTTAGGTCGATACAGCGAGTCCAACGATTTTCTAACTTTTTGATACCGTCCGAAAAGTACTCGATCGAAAGGTCTCCAAAATACGACTTAGTTTCAGCTATGAGCTCCTCATTTGAGTAGAAACGCTTACCGGTGAGCCATCTCTACAGGTTAGGGAACAAGTAATAGTCGCTAGGGGATAGGTCTGGTGAATACGGTGGCTGAGGAACCAATTCGAAGTGGATTTCATGCAATTTTGCTTGTGCAACTAAGCATGAATGAACAGGCGGATTGTCGTGATGATAAAGCGGTTTTTTCTTCTTCAAATGCGGTCGTTTTTCGGCGATTTGGATTTTCAATCGGTCCAATAATGATGAATAATATGCTCCGGTTATGGCTTTACCTTTTTCAAGATAGTCCACGAATATTATGCCATGTGCATCCCAAAATACGGAGGCCATAACCTTTCCAACCCATTGTTGAGTTTTTGGACGCTTCGCAGCACTTTGGCCCGGTGGAACCCACTGTTTTGCCTGTTGCGTTAACTCAGGAGCGTAGTAGTGGATCCAGGTTTCATCCATGGTTATGAATCGACGCAAAAACTCGGTCGGCTTACGCGAAAATAATGCCAAATTCTGCTGGGAAGTTGTCACACG
>NC_046658.1:31490698-31500181 GCF_010883055.1 Belonocnema kinseyi
CGGTAAACCACTTATGAATCGTTCCAATCGACGGTGCAGAGTCCGGGTAATACTTATCCAGCTTGGCCTTGGTCTCGGATATCATTTTCTTGCGAAGATAGTGGTGTTTGATCAAAACTCGAAACTCAGATTTTTCCATATTAAAAAAAACTCGGAGGTTAGTCGCTTCTCAGTGCTGTAACTTGCAAATGCCTAAACATAAATGGCTGAAGTTTTGACAGGCGTCATTTAATGGATCAAGCTCGACGAAAATGGTACACATTAGTGAATACTAATGCCATCTCTTAGAATTTTCAGGTACTTGTCAGACTGCCCAGTACTTTGCCCTTGCAATCTTCCCCGTCGAACAAGTCCACCAAATAGCCGATACTAAGTCGGAAAATACTAAATATTTAAAAATATATAATACAAAATTTATATCGAGAATTTTGATTTATTATTTTCAATTAATGAATCAATTATTTGAATAAATTTTGCATCAAGAAAATATGTAGATGCATAAGATTTACTTCTAAATTGATTTAAAATGTAATTGTATCGTAATAAATATTTTTAGCTGAAATGTTTTATTGAAAAAATTAGTCATTTTGCAATCAAAATTTACTGTCTATGAATAATATCATTTTGTTATTTTGAAAAAAGCGGTAGAAATTCTATTAAATGAAACTATACGTTTCAAGACATTAAAAGTTTTAATTGATAAACATATTTAGTTGAAATTAAAAATAATTAATTTTTTAAATAAAGATGATCGTACAGCGTTCTCGCATGTATAATTAGCGATTTGGAGTTTTTAAATGTAGAGTTAAAGGTTATAGGAATACCGCCTCCCTCACGATTATTAATTTAAGTAAACAATAATTCGTAAATTTCTATGTGTAATTAATTATGAATTGAATAAATTATAATGAAACGATAAAATTTTATAATAAAATTATTTTTAATTTTATTTTTATATAATATTTTATAGAAATTTATTATATTACTATGTAAATTATGTCCCGATTTTTTAAATTGAGAACCCCATAATTTCAAAATTGAAAAAAATGTATTTTTGAATTTTACTCGAGTGGTTGATAAGAATATATAAATATTTTGCCTTACATTTCTTAATTTAAACTAAAAGGTCAGAAATTATTGGAAAGTTTCAAAAACATTTATCTCTTAATTGTTAGTTTGTAATGAAATAATCTGTAAATGAACTATTTATTGTCGCGGGCACATTCTCACCGTGCGCTGTGCCCGTGGCTCGTAAGTTTGAGCGCGCCTGGGGCGCGCATCTTTTGATTCCCGCGATTCGCGCTTAGATATTTATTCTTTGCATTTAGAATGGTTGAATGAAACTTTATCAAAAACGTCTCTTTAGATTGCAGTATTTATATGCGTGTTCATATTCTAAATTTTTTGCTTAAATAAGTATAGTCAAAGATTAAGTTTCTCAAAGCTCTGTAGGCTTTGAGGTACACAATATTATCGTGACACTCGCGCTGAGTACTCGTTTTTTGACAGACAGTTGGAAATTTATATTTTCTGAACCACCTTAAAATAAACTTAAAAAATACAATCCTTTTTTTAGACATTTTTTCCAATCTCGCGTTGTTATGCTAATAATAGGATTTTGGTTTACATATTATTTTTTATACATGTTAAAAGCAAAATATCCTACAAGTCTTCTTTTAGATTTTTCACGTATCTTGCGTCTTTTAGCGTGATATTGGAATTTTCGATTGTCTGCATATATTACTTACGATTAAACACAAAACCTATCATTTCTCTTTGAGACTTTTTGTCGTATTTTACGTCATTTGGTTCAAAATTTGAATGTTGTGGTGTCAAATTTCGGGTAATTCTAATACTTTCTGCATCATAAATAATAAGAATGTAATAAATTATTACAAATTTGTAACACTTTTTAGGCGAATAATTTTTTTCAATCAATTTGTTTTTGTACCTTTTGTTGTTTTTCCATAAATTTTTCATTTTTATTTTTAATACCATTTTTATGATCAAAACCAAAACTACGTGTCACGTCAAAAAGTAATTCATAACAAATTTGTAGCTCTTTTTCGGGTAAATAATTTTTGTTAAATCATTTCTTTTTCGTAACTTGTATCATTTTTTCACAAAGTTTTTTTTTATATTTTCAATGTTATTTTTCCCGAATAAAACACAACGTACGCCTCCTATCCAGAAGTGATTATTAAAGAATTTGTAGATCTTTTTTGAGATCACAATTTTTTTTGCTTCATCTTCTTTTGTATCCTGCATAGTTTGACCACAAAATGGGATTTTTCATATCTCATTATTTTTTGTGCAATAAAAATTAGAATTTTCAACTTTACAAGAAAATGCAAGAAGTTTGTATGATAATCTTGTAGGGCTTTTAAAAAGCAAATGCTTTTCTTTAGTTTTTTTTTATATTGTACGTCTTTTAGCTTATAATTTTGATTTTCGATTAATATTAAAAATTTGAGAATTTTAAAACTCTGAGATTTTTTTTTGTATAAAAAAAGTCATCGCGATAAATTGTTTGGCCTTCTGAGTACTATTTATAGCCGTAAATAAAATTTTTAGGTATAAAAAAGTGGTCCAAAAATTTGTATTTTTATCCATAATGGCTGTTAACGAACTCGTCCTTTCTTTTCGGACTTGTCGGACCTTTCTTTTCTTCTCCTTTCTCAATCATAAATGATGAGAATGAGAAAAATTAGAGAACCTTTAATTTTTGTAATTAATTTCAATTTCTAAATCATTTGAATTCTTCAAAGTGAAACGCTGTTACTTTTATCTGTAATATTGATATTTTATCCAATACAAATAAAATTGAAATAATGTTTTTTAAGTATAGTCTCAATATTCTTGTTCTCTGTCATTCTTTTGATTATTGTAATTTCGTTTTCTGAGTCTTGTCGATGTTTTGTTGTGTATTTTTATGCTAAACAAATTTTAATCTATATATTATAAGGATAATTTCATTAAATACAAAACTCGAAACATTAAGGGGTCATCAGTAAACCGCATTACCAATTGCATGGGGAACGGGGTCATGCTAAAAACTATGGTTCGAACAGGGGTTGGGGGTTAGTGGAAGAAAAGTTACGAACTTATATAACATTTAGTATGTTTTCTTATTATTCACTTTTAAAGAATTGTTCTTTTTTCTCTTTTTTTAAAAAACCCCCTTTTATCGTTTTTTCGCTTAAATCCTTTTGGTAGCAAGTCTACTATTATATTTGTGGTTCGGAATTCAACTCGTTTGGTTAAAAATTCTAGTATTCAGTTGCAAATTTTATTATTCTGTAAAAAATGAAACTATTTTGTTAAAAAGTCATCTTGTTTCGTTAAGAATTCAGAAGATTGGTTAAAAGTTGAACTACTTTGCAGAAAAATTATTCTTTTGGTTTTACATTCACCTCTTTGGTCGAAAATTGAACTATTCTATTTTTAGAAAATTAATCTTCTGCGGATAAAAAGTCATTTTTAGGCTGAACTCTTTTGTTAAAAATGTAACTATTTTGTTCAAAATTCGTTTTTTTTAATAAGATTTAATTTTTCTTTTAACTTACAAGGTAAACATTTCATTTTTGATTTAAATTGATATTTTTTTCTCGTCTTATTTTGGTAGATCATTAATACAATGCTGGAAAATTCATTTCTTTGGTTAAAGATTTAACTATTTTTTTCGCAATTTATCTTCTTTAATTGAAAATCTAACGACTTGGTTAAAAATTGAACTTTTTCATTAACGATTCATATTTTTGGACTCCCCTTGATCTTTGGAGTTGACTCTTTTGTTGAAAATTTAATTTCTAGATTTAGTTGAAAATTCATCTTTTTTTTTAACATGTAACAACTTTCTTGACATTTTGGGTTTTTTCTTTTGTTCAAAATTAATTTTTTATCTAAAAATTTGCAACTTTACATTTTTGTTCGAAATTTATACTTTATGAGTTTAAAATTTAATTATTTTTTAGAACATTCTTTTGTTTTGTTGAAAATTCATCTTTTCGGCTGAAAATTAATTTTCTTTATTTTTTTTACATCGCCTTTTTATTAAAAATGCATTTATTAAGTTCTAATTTAGTATATTTTGATTAATGATTTAACAACATGGTACAAAATTAATGTAGGATTCGTTTGTCAATGAACTTTTCCGTGTTTTTTCATGTTTGTTAAATCTAGTTTTTTTTAAATCATATTTCTGCCAGATTTACCTCTTTGGCTTGACATTGAACTTTTTTTGTTAACAATTTGGTTTTTTATGTTAAAAATTACTTTTCTTTTTAAATTGCAACTTGTCTAGTCTTGATTAGAAATGGATCCTTCATAAGTTGAAAATTCAAATATTTGGTTAAGCATAAGAATTGCAAGTGGTTAACTTCCCTCAAACTTTTAAAATTAAATTTTAATTTGCAAGGCACAGTCTAGTTACTGGTTTTTGTAACAAAACAGATTATAAGGAAAAGATTATACGTTTCAAATAATCAAAAAACAAAAAAAAACAAAAAAAAATTCATTATAATTTTGATAAATAATTAGGTGAGTAGTGAAAACCTTACATTTTTCCTCGGAATTAAATGTAAATTTTCAAATCGACACTACACAGAAGTGTAAATATTATTTCAGTTATACCTTAATTATGCGAAAATATAATAAAATATTTTAGGATTTAAAAATAAATGTAGGATAAATTTATACAGGGAAGTATTCGTACCTTCAATTCACTATTTTTATAAAAATTATATTTTTTAAAATAATGTTTGAAATTTAGCTACAATTCTAAAATATGACAAGAATTTTTTTAAACTTATTTATATAGTATTTCGAAAATTTCTCTTTTAAAAGAAACCAGATGAAGAATTAATTTAACTTTTTCATTTAACTAATTTCTGAATTAATTTTAAATTTATTTACTTATTAAATTTATTTACTATCTCGAAAGTGTCCCTTTTTAAAAAAGAAACCGTAAAAGAAATTAATTAATTTTAACATAATAATAAATATAATAATCTTAGGCCCTCATTAATTTTAATATTTTCGGCGTGCATAGACAGCCCCGAGTCAGCTATAGATATGGCTGGCGAAGGCAAGCGCGAGAATCGAGAAACAGAAAATCATCGGCTCTTTCGGTTTTGCTGTCGCCTGCGCCCCACCCCTCCCGTAGACGTAGGCAAAGGACGCGGTTGTCATAGAAACATCGAAAAGTTGAAGAGGGCAGAACCTCGAGGCATGCAAAAATGTAGTTAGATATATATATCGTTCTCGCACTCCGACCTCCAGTGCCGCATCTATGCTTATAATATCTTTGCTCCGACTAACCAGATAGTCAGAGGTTGTTATGTTCTTTGTAGAGGCATTTACTAAACGGAACCAAACGGCGTTTAGTATTTGACACCAAATGCATAGTATAATACACGAAACGGTCGTCTGCTAAACGGATATAGTACGAATGTCTAAATGAGTTCTCTCAGTGTGATGAAACACACATAGATGATAGGAGAAAGACTCTTTAAGGACGATTTCAACAGAAGAATGCAGATTTTTAACACTTTGGTGGTTGGAGTTCTGGCTTACGGGGCAGAATTATGGGGATGGGAAGAAAAATCCAGTTTAGAAAGGATCCAAGAACGTTATCTCAGGTGGACCCTGAGACTCGACCGTTATACACCGAGCTACATGGTTCTGGAAGAGATCAAAATCGAAAAACTCAGCGTTAAATCAGGAAGAAGAGCTATCAAATTTGAGGAAAGAATAGAAAGCCCCACAGGAAGAACAAATGTAAAAGAATGTTTAAAAGGAAAACATAGTGGAAAGATGAAGATAAGAAGTGTCCAAGAAAGGGGGCAATACCTTAAAAGGTGTGGTTATAGTCAAGAGAGTTTAAAAAAATTAAAAGATAAGAGAGCTAATTTAAAAGAAATACTAAAGAAGACAAACTACGAAGTACAAAGACAAACACAGCTAGGTAGAATACAGGAACCTAGGTGCAATAGTAGGTACAAAGTATAGTCAATACTGGCTGTAAATCAAAATACTTTTGTAAGGTAGGAAACAAAGGAAGTCACAAACTAATTCGTCATGTTAAGCGATGGGTGGCGCACCTTGCAAACAAACAACAGAATTAAATGCAGTATCAAAACAACTCATTCAAATTTCTGCTGTCAAATCCGATACACGTGTAATCTTCATTATGTCTTTTATAATTAAGTTATTGGATATTCTGAAATTTGTGGATGATGGATCGCGAAGACTCGAAGAGGGAGAAAATGTAGCGAATGCAGATCACATCCAATATTGTGGAATAATTGCAGAAACCGAAAATAGGTTAGAAATTATGTTTCTTTGTATAAAAACAACAGAGTTACACAGAAGTCCTCATGAGGTAAGAGTTGTAATAACTGAAAGGAAAGACAAAAAACTAATTAATTGCCAATGCTCATATGTAGCTGGCCTATTCGGAAAATGTAAGCATTGTGTTGCTGCACTCGTACACTTACTCAGGTATGTTGTGGATTTAAAAGCCGTAAACATTGAAAATTAAGAAATAAATATGATTTTGAATAATTGTTTTAATAGATTAAAAAAGTCATGGTTACCTGTAGCGACATGTACAGACATCAAACAGCAATGGGGACGGTTAAACGAAACAGTAAAGGAAATGTACAAGAGTGTTCCGATACGAAAATTTGGATGTGATGGTGTACAAAAAGATGCTAAATATCCAGATTTAAATGAAATCAAACGCGTTGAAGCTGTAAAAAGGTTATTAGAAGGTATACCTTAATTAAAATGCATATAAAAATGGTATATTTCATATGCTTATATATTAAAAATTAATTTATCTTTTAGATCTCCCAACTAGAATGTTAGCAATGTTAAAAAAGGGCTACCCGATGTCTGCTAATATGCCAGATGCTAGTATTAACAGTAAAAAAAATCATCTTTATTGAAGAACAAGATTGTCGCAGATTCTTTAGCAAGAATATTTACTTTTCTACACGGCGAGACTTTTGATGTCAATATTAGATTCATTCTATATGTATAAATAATGTAAAATGTAAGAATTTAGGGATCATCGGGGTACTAATATAAAGATTCCTACTATGATAAGAGATGATGATATTTATGTATTATTATAAACTTGAGCGAGCAAAAATTAGTATTCACGTTTAGAAAAAGTCTTATTTACTGTATGAAAATGGTGAGTGTGAAAAGGTGATAATGGTGAATAAAAAGTTTTGTAAAACTTTTAGTCAAAAGTCAGAACTTTAAGTAACATAAGTTGTAAGAAATGTAAGAAAATTTAGTATTCTTAAATAAGAATGTGTATTGAAATGAGAACCACTAGTGATATCTGCAACAGATATTTGCAAGAATTCTAAAAGACTATACTAAAAACGCCCGAATGTTTCCGAGCTATTCCGTCTGTAGTAGAATTCGCGACGATCACAACATCTGATCGACTGTACTGGTCTCATGACTTGAGATTCCCCGCCAAATCTCTTCAATCATGCGTGCGTTTGTATTACAGAAATGTTCGTAACTAGTGAAATTTAATTTAAAGTTTAAACTAATTTTAATTTGGAAATTTCTTATTTAAACTCTCAATAATTGACACATATAAAATAGAAGCTTTTTAACACTTTTCAATTAAGTGCAATTAAACTGCGAAACCTAAACCTTCACTCTTTGATAAATTGAATTGTATAAAGATCTCTGGTTAAAAAATATGAATCAGCGCTATCGTTTTAAATTCTCTAAATTAACACTTATCCTCAACTTCAACTCGCATTAATACATGTGTTATAGACTGATTCACATAGTCATATTGATAAATCCATTTAGTCAGTTGGTTATAAAGAATAAAACATCTAATTTGTTTTTTTTAATAAAAATAAATTAATATCTTTTAAATTAATTGCAGAACACAAAAAAATAAATACGATCGACCCTAATGTCAATCAAAAAATCGTCTTCACTGTTATGATAGTTGGGTCAATTAAAAAACCATATCTTTAAAAAAAAACAGCAAAGATATCATATAACTATATCCAAACATGAGTGCATCTTCCTATATAAAAAACTTTAAAAAACGAGTTTCCTTCCTTCCAGTTCTATAACAACCATAACAATAAAAAAGCCTCTCTTTTAAGTTCAGAAAAAATCGAAAATCAACACTTCCTCTCCTCCAACTCAATAACAATATATATCTTTTATTTATCTTCTTCTAATTAAAAAAAAAACGAAAATGAAAAAATCTTTCTTCAAACACAATAGAAATCTTAAAAATGGCCTCTTCCAATTAAAGAAAAAACTATATCACTTTCAACTCAATAAAAACTTTACGAATATAAAATGTACTGCCAATTTAACCAAAATTAGAAGTTTATCATTTCAAGATTGATAAAAATGTTAAAAATACAATAAATTACATTTTCCACACAATAAAAATGTGAACCTAAAAAAGTTCCTCTTGCAATTGCAAAGAAATTAAATACCAAAATGAATTTGATTTTTCTCAATTTTGGTCCTTTCAAATTAATCATTTTCAATTGTTACTTAACGTTGCAATAACAATTGTGAAGTTAAAAGTTTAAATGTCTTACTCTGAACTTTTTACCATTTAAGGCTTTCTATTTCAAACGATTCAGTTTCAAATTGTTTACTTCTGAATATTTGATGTATCATTGCTCATTCAGATATTTTTTTAATAAAAAATTTTCGAACTGAATGGGTTAAAAATGTAATATTATCGACTGAAACAACATTTAAAAAGGATTTTAAATAAAATAAAATCGTTTAATTAATGAATGTATTAATTTTAAGTTATTTTTATATTAAAATCATTTTATAAAGTTTAAATCAGCACACTTCAATTTGCTTAATTATTGGGACTTGTGTATTGAAAAAGTTGAGTTTTTAACGTCAAAATCTGTAAATTGTAAAATATAAAACCGATTTAGAATCATATTGTAAAATAGTTTTTGTACAATTTTTAAAACTCGAAATACAGTTTAGTTTTGAAAACCATTAATTAATTTATATTGTTTTATTCTTAAATCCTTTAAGTAAAAAATTTACGTTTATAAATGACGACATAAAATCGAAAAATTAACAAGTGAAAGATTTTTGAATTAGCGTTGTGAAGTAAATGATGTAGGCTTCCACTTCCGGCATGAAAGTGTAAAGTAGTGGGAATTGTTGATGCTGAATTTTTCTGATATTGTGGTGAAATTTGAGGTTAGTGGATTGTGGAAGTGTGTAGAAGGATGTGGATGTGCGAGATTAATTGAGAGATTGTGAGATTGCAACGGGGAGGTAGATATTTTGGAGGATTGAGACAGATTTTTGTGGAAGTTTATTTGGAGATTTGTGACAAGGTGGGAGCAGTGATCCCAGATCTGAAACGAGATGCGGTCCAATACTATGACAGGGCTATGTCCGTGTGAATATAGTAGGAGACGCTGTAAATGACTGAGTTGC
>NC_046658.1:31500281-31509157 GCF_010883055.1 Belonocnema kinseyi
CGCAACTCAGTCATTTACAGCGTCTCCTACTATATTCACACGGACATAGCCCTGTCATAGTATTGGACCGCATCTCGTTTCAGATCTGGGATCACTGGGTGGGAGGACTGTGTTGACGGATTGGTAGTAGCAGGGTTAGGTAGCGACAAAGAAAGGCGAGGTAGGTACCAGACAGCGACGGTAGTTAGAGGCAGGGAAGTATAGAAGGCGGGAAAGTTTGAATTTGATTCATGGCTAGCGGAACGATTATGGCAAGGGGGAAGTGCAAAAAAACTATAGAAAAGGAAAGATTAAGAGCGAAAAGCGTAGGGTCAATAGAAGCATTTATCAAAAGGAAGAGAGGGGAGAGGGAAAGCAGTGAAGAGAAGGAAAATGTCAGGGCGAGCGTAAAATATCAGAAAATTTTTAGATCGCCGCCGGAAAAGCAGAGTTTGGTAGGGAAGAGCGATAATAGTAAGACGGTAGCGGAGATGAAAGTGAAGTGTCGATGAAAGAGGAAAGACTAAAGGAAATTCGAGAAGTAATGATAGAGGTAATGGAGATTTATGAAGAAAAGAAGGAGAAAAGGGGAGAGGATTTAAAGAAGGAAATTAGGCGGGAAATGGCTGAAGTTAAGAAAGAAATAAAAAAATGGGAAGAAATCAGGGAAAAGTTAGAAAAGAAGATGCAGTCATAGAAGCAAAAACTAGAGAAACAGGAAGAAGTGAATAATACAAAGGTAGAGGAGATGAGAGTTAAGATGAAGAAACTAGAAAGCTCGAACTGGGATTGTGGTGGGGGCGAGAGTGGGAATAAGAAAATGGAAAGGCTGAGAAAAATAGAACAAAGAATAGAAAGGAAAGAGAGGGAAGAAGGAAAATTAAACATAGTGATAAAGGGTATGAGATTAGAGGGAAAGGAGCTGAAAGAAGGGGTGGACGAAGTACTAAAAAAGATTGATGCTAAGGTAGAGATAGAGGAAATGCCAAATGTAGGAAGGGAAGTGCGAAGATTGGAGATAATGGTACTGGTGATACTAAAGAAATGGAAACATAAGAGGGAGGTGATGACAAAGAAGAGGTTATTATATGGTATTCCAGAGAGAATACAGGATGATTTGACATGGGTGGAAAGGAAGATGCAGTATAAATTAAGGAAAATAACGGAAGAGGAAAGAAAAAATGCAAAGAGAACATGGGTCAAGTATGGGAGAATTCAGATATTTGGAGTATGGTGGGATTGGGATGAAGAAAGGCAACAGATAGTAAGAAATAAGGTGCAGGGAAACTAGAAGAGGAAGGAGCGGGAGATACGAAAATAAGAAATAGTAAGAAGGAAAAAAAGATGATAAACGAAAGTAGGGAAGAATGGAAGATTTGTTACTGGAATATAGCAGGATTGGAGAGAAAGGATAGGGAGTTTATAAGAAATTTGACACAATGGAATGTAGTCATAATGATGAAGACGTGGCTAGATGAAAAGGGATGGAAAAGAGTAAGGGGAAGGTTACCAAGAGGTTACAAATGGCAAGTGCAAAATGCAAAGAGGAAGAATAAAAAGGGCAGAGCAATGGGAGGAATGGTGATGGGAGTAACGAATGAATGTATAACAGGGAAAGATAAGAAAGACAGGAATGAACAAAAAGAAGGGGTAATAGTAGAAGAGGCAATGATGGGAGGAGAGAAGTGGAAGGTAGTGGGAATTTATGTGAACGGTGATATGCAGGAAAAAGCAGAGGAGATTGAAGAAATGATTGAAGAAAATAAAGAGATTAGGATGATAATAGGTGGGGATTTCAATATGAGAACAGGAGACATAGGAGGAAGGGTATGGGGAGAAGAGAGAGAGAGGAAGAAATTCCAAAGATAATGCACTAAATGGGGAGGGAAAAAAGTTGTTGAAGAGCTTGGAGGAGTTGGAATAGTTTATCTTAAAAGGGAATATAGAAGGGGCTGAAAAAGAATATACACGCTCAGGAAGTAAAAGGGGAACGGTAATTGATTATGTGATAGTGGATGATGAGGTAAGAGAGAAGTTTAAGAAACTAGATGTAGGTGAATATATTCATTCGGATCACTTTCCCTTAATAGTCACATTAGAGGCACAAAAAAGCAATATCAATATGAATAAAAGGGGAGCATATGTAAAAAGTGTAGGAAAAGGGGATTGGTCAAGGGAAGGAAAAGAACAGTTTAGAAAAAAAATAAGAATTATCAAAATGGAAGAGGGGAATGTGGACGAGAAGATGGGAAAAATGATAGGAGAAATAAAAATAGGATTAGAGGGCACAAACAAAAATGAAGTTAGTAAAGGGGGGAATAGAAGCGGGTGGGATGAGGACTGCAAAGAGAGAAAAAAGGAGGTCAGAAAGGAATTAAGAAAGTGGAGAAAAGAAAAAAATAATGGGGAAGAATGCAGGGGAAAAAAGAGTATACTGAGTTGTGTTATTAAAAGAAAGCGGAAGAGAATACAAGGATTGAGGAAGAGGCGGAGAAGGCTAGGACAGAAGGAGAGGTATGGAAGGTAGTAAATAGAGAAAAAATAAACCAAGATATTGAAATGATAGAATGAAAGAGATATTTTTTGTATTTCCTAGGAGGAATAGAGAGAAAAGTTGTAAAGAGAGGAAAATATGGTAGAGAAAGAGATGAGGAAGAGGACATTTGAAGGGAAGAAATAGTTAAAGTTTTAGGATTAATGAAGGATGGAAAGGCACCTGGTATAGCTGAGATTCCAAATGAAGTATGGAAATATGGAGGGGAGGAACTAGAGGAATGGGCATGTATAATGTTTAATAGAGTATGGAGGGAAGAGGGTTGGCCAGAGTTATGGAAAGAAGAAGTAGTTATACCAATAGTAAAGAAAGGCAAGGAAGAGGAGGTTAAAGATTATAGGGGGGTGACGTTGATGCCAACACTGTATAAAGTATATGTAACTATTTTGTAGAAGAGATTGAAGATAGAAGTTGAAAAAAAAAGATCGAGTCACCGAATTAGACAGGGTTCAGAAAAGGAATGGGGGTAATGGACAACATATATGTTCTGAACTATCTAGTAAATAAGAGATTTAAAAGGGAAAAGGGGCAATGATAGCAATGTTCGTGGACTTTAAGGCGGCGTTTGACTCATTAGACCGAGGAGAAATAGAAAAAGTCATGATAAAGAAGGGGATAAGAGAGGGATTAATAAAGAGAGTATCAGAAATTTTTAGAGAAACAAAAAGCAGGGTAAAGGAAGGAGGGGAAGTAGCAGATAGTAGATAGATAGTAGCAGATAGTAGCAGATAGTGAGAGGTGTGAGTCAATGGTGTCCTCTGAGCCCACTTTTATTTAATTTATTAAAATTTTAATTTAGCAAAATGTGATTCATTTGCATAGTGCTTAGGAATTAGTATCGATTTTTTCAATGTTCGATTCCCCCGGCTTTTTTCCTAGGATAAGAAATATTTTGTCTTCAAAATCTGGGAAATGATAGCGAACATGCTAACGGACGTCCCCGCACACTTTTTTTGTGTTTTTTTTATCAAAAAAATTTTGATATTGCTAACAACGTGTTTATATTTCGAGGTTTTGTGTGTTTTAATTCTGCCGAGCGTTACTTCCAAACTACACAATATTTTTGGCCGAAAACTTTGGACTTACAAATAAACATAGTAACTAATCTCCTGGAACTAACCTTGTGTGCAGATAATCAAAAAGTTTATCACATAAGTAATTTCCAAATTATCGGAAAGGCAGATATGAAAAACGACGTAACCTCAAAATAATGCAAATGCATAACATTTTTATTAAGCACAATACATTTTTTTGTTATTATCCCTCAAAAAAGAGTCCGGGGACGTCCGTTATGATATTTTATAGCATCTCCGAAATCAGTTTTTAAAAATGTTCATTTTTGTCGAAGAAAAAAACCTTAAGAACTGTATCCGGTTGACCACACGACGAAGTATCACATCGCCTTAATAAGACTAGATGGAAAATAATACCCAATTCCCAATGGAGTAAAGATAGAGTAGGATCTTTTTTTGAAGAAATAATTTTAATTTGAAAAATATTATTTTTCATCTAGTCTTCTTAAGACGTTAAGCATTTTATGTTATTGAAGATTCTTAACTTGATTGGTATTGTGTAGATTGTCTGCCTTCATGGTTTGGAGGGTTGATCTACTGTCGGTAAGGTACAATCTCTGAAGGTATAGCAGATAAATTAAAAAATAATCACTTGTACCATTAATAACTAGCTAAAAATAAGCGTTATTTTCTTGAATTAAGAGTTCTTATTCTGATCCCTCTAATAGCTTAATTGGAAAAGCATCTGACCGGAAATCAGAAGTTTTGTTGTTCGATTCTCAATGGAGTGAAGATGAAGTAGGATCTTTTTTTCAAGAAATAACTTTAATTTGAAAAATATTATTTTCCATCTAGTCTTATTAAGACGTTAAGCATTTTCTGTTATTGAAGATTCTTAACTTGATCGATATTGTTAGATTTTCTGCTTTCATGGCTTAGAGGGTTGATCTACTGGCGGTAAGGTACAATCTCTGATGATATAGCAGATAAATTAAAAAATAATCACTTGTACCATTAACACCTAGCTAAAAATTAGCGTTAATTTCTTGAATTAAGAGTTCCTATTCTGATCCCTTCAATAGCTTAATTGGAAAAGCACCTGACCGGAAATGCAAAACTTTTGAGCAAGAAAATGGTTTACCTTAAATTGTTTGGAGTTTCGCGGAACAAGAGTGCCCTGAATTAGCAACTCTTGCTAAAAAAAGTACTTCAAATTCCTGCATCTTCCATACAAGTAAAAAAAGAATTCATTGTGCATCGAAACTTGTCAAAAGAAAAATCAGAGAAACTCGCTGATCTCTATTATGACCGAAGAATTCACGATGTCCAGGAAGTTGGAAACGCCAACTTCAAATTTCGAAAAAATGAAAATTGTGCTCAATATAATATTTTCTGACAAAATGCCATCTTTTTTGACTTGGATTTAATTTTTGACCAAAAATTTTCAAAAATACGAATTTAGAAAATAAAACTTGTGCTGGGTTGTAATAGGCTAGCACAATACTTATCTTTAATAACGAATTGCACTTAGATCAATATTTTCCAAAAAAATGCCATCTTTTTGGACTTGGAATTAATTTTTGAACCAAAAATGTCAAAAATACAAATTTTGAAAATTTAAAATTTGTGCCAAAAGAGATTTTATAGTTGGTATACATATAATAATGAAAAAACATTAAGGCAAATATATGTAAATACTCCATGGTATCGCAGTTACTCGATTTGTTACGCTTCATTAGTATTCGCTCAGATCAATATCAAAGGCATCTAATTTTAAAGTATAATACACATGAATCAGCTTCTTGCATTTCTCTGTGCCAAGTCAATTGCGAAGTTTATTATGAATAAATGCCCATTGAGAGAACAGTCTTTTTATTGAAGCAGTCGAGCTTGGAATTCTCATTAATTTTTTCGCAAATTCTGATAATCCAGGATGATGAGGTGCAGCAAATATCCAAAACGTTTGTGGGCATTTAACACCTTTTTGATGAAGAACGTTAAAAATTGCTGTTTGTTCCTTATAAGCAGAAAGGCCTTTCAATTCATTATCGTCCAGATTTTCTTTAAAAAAGTTGTTTGCCATTTCTGTATAATTTTTTTTATCCAAAAAACGTTTACCCTTGTAAGCAGGGTGCAAAAAATTAGCAGCCAGCTTGATTGATTTGACAACTTTTTTAAGGTGATTTTCTAAAAGTGATTCAAGACGTTCGTCATGGTGCGGAAAATCTAATTTGAACCATTCCTCCAAACCATCTGCGAAGTTAAAATTATTTTGTTGGCATTTATTTATTAGTTAACACGTCCCATCGAAAATTATTATAAACTTTAACCATTTTTGCTCAAAATCTTCGTCCAAGACTAAACCGATGACCTCTGATGAAATGTTAAAATTGGATGCCTGGTAAAAAAATTCTGCTATCACCAAGCTTTATAAGCTCTCATTCCAAATTTGGAATTTTAAATTCTTTTAAAACTTTCACCACCTTTGCATTAAAAGCAGAATCAACTAAATCCTTTGCTAATATTCCCACTGTGACTATCACAAATGGTATCCCACTGCTTAATCATTTCACCCATGCACGTCATTGTTGAAACTTCAGACACGACAGCATAAATTTCTGTATCATATTTTTCTTTCGCCTGCTTTTCAGCTTCTTCAGTGACTTTTCCAAATTTACAGCATTTTCGCTCTTCTCTGTAAAATCCCAGGAATTAAGGAAATGTCTTTCCATCAGCATTGTGGATGATACCCATCACATATTTTTCATTTTTTGAAGAATTTTTCCACTCATCCATAAGTAGCACGCTCGTATGAGTGTCCGAAGAAGTATTGCTTAAAACCTGATCGCAAATTTTATCCAAAATAGTACCACTTAGCGTTTTTCGTGTTGGAGGTTTGTAATTTAAATTTAAAGAAGATACAAAATTTTTAAACTATTCTGACTCGACTACGTGGAAGAGAATACCACAGCCAAACAAGAAAAGCCTCAATTTTTCATCAATTTCTGTTAAATTTCGTTGTTTTGGTTGATGAGATTGTTGTTAAGTTCTTTTACAAACAGTTTTTAATCAATTCAGGTCTAGAAACATCATTTCCCACCATTATGATGTTCTCATCAGTTGAAGAAGTTTTACTAACGAATTTCATTTATCATTATACTACATCAACCACGGAACTTCTTTAAATTTCAAATGAAAAAACATATGAACAACTTCCAGCTTACTATATTAGACAATATTTCGTGATAATAATAATCAAGTATGATTGCGAAGAATATTTATTAACCGTAGATAAAACGAAAATAGACCAAACGTAAAAAAATCGATACAAATTTAGGAATTTGAGATTAGAACAAGATATTAATACATAAAGAATTTCAAATATTTGAATAGACAAAAACAACAATATTCTACTTTCATCTATACATACCTGTGTCTGAAAAGGCGGTTATATCCAACATTTTTAAATACTGTATTGCAAAGTAAACATTTTGCTACTTTCTTATTTTGCTCTTGTAGGCGCTGAAAATTTAATTCATTCCATGGGATATACGGATGCCCAGAGGTTTATTTTTTTTCGCTTCATTACTTTTGGTTGACATGATTAATTAATTAATCAACAATATTAATTCTCTAAATTAACTTTGTTGGAAGCTGAAGCGGAATTTAAAAAAAAGTGAGGTTCTGTATAGTTCCACAAGCCGATTGGCTGTCGAACGAAAAATGTCTTCTTCTGTGTTACTTTTTGTCTTCTGTGTCTTCTTTCTGAATTACTGAATTTGAAAGCATGTGTAATATTACTGGGGACATGATGATGGCATTAAGCACGGAGTATTAATAAGGAGACTGATCTCCGCACATACGTTCTGACTGCGGTAACTGTACATTTACTGTCCGAGTTAAGGTGCAGTTCCATAAGGGCAGAAACGTCGGCGTAAAGCAGAAACTTATGAAAGTGAAAGAAACAAACAGATCTTTCTGTCTCTATCGCTCTCATGAATTTCTGCTGTACACCGACCACGGAGTAATAATGAGATCGATCATGCTGTGCAAAGCGTCTCGAGTTTTGACTGCGGTAACTGTACATTTATTGCTAGACTTAGGCGTTTAAACCCAATGCTCCAAGGAAGGGGACATGCGCACTGTGATTTGCTATCTCCTGTTCTCCCGCAAGAAATGTACGAGTGAATGCCGTGTTGAATGACAACTAAATACTGAGGTTATGTTCCTGTAGATATTGTCAATTGAGTTTGTCAATAAACGTACTTATTTGTTTCTGTATTTTTGGGGATCAGAGAAATTCTCCGCGGGCACTCAGGTAGATATGTTTAACCCTAGACTGGTAAACTAAGCTGGCTCATCCTCTAATGGTATATCTGGGTTCCGCTTCACCCCAAATTTGTACCGTGGCATAATGCTTTCTATGTGCATTAAAACAATTTAATAGAGTGCATTTTCTTCGTTTTTTAGTCTAGAAAACAATGGTTATAATAATATTCTCTTAATTTTTCCAAAATGTTGAATAATTTGGTAAATATGAAAAACAACCTCAAATTGCGCAAAATTCACTTTTTTTTAAAAAAATAACATAGTTTTTCAACAAACTGGCCAATTTCAAAAAATAAAACAGGATTTTAAAGAAAAAGAATCGCGCTTTAAGGCCGTATAAGCGACTTTTGCTTTTTCTTTTTAAAAACCCGAATTACTTGAACATGCGAAGTAGAGGAAATTTGAGAAATCTGACAAAGGGTAATAATTGTTATAAATATTCAAAAATAAGGAAATAATGATAAAAACATATATGTTTAATATGCAGAAGAGCAATTATAACACAAGACGGCCCTGTGCTTCTCACAAACTGCATGATGACACCGTTCCCAGAAAGTTTTTGTTTTTCTGTCCGCAACTCGAGGACACAAAACACATCGCGCCTGTTTTTTGTCTGTTTAAGCACTTATTGGTGCTTACTGACAGATGGTCCAGCAGAATTCGCATCACCAATCTTTAAAGAAATGTATAAATGTAAATAGAAATCAAGAGATCGAAAAATTCAAAGAAACAAGAAAAATATATCTTACATCTAACTCTTCTTGATCACCAGCAGCAGCAGAAGTTGGTTCGAATGCTGGACCATCGGCGTCCTCCTCAGATTCCGTGTCCGTAAACGCTTCCTCGTTATCTGTGTCGTCATCTGACGGTTGATCAAGTGCCAAAATTCGCTTTCTGTGAATCAAATTTTCCGTTACTACAGTCAGGCAGCACATTTGGTAGCGAGAAGCCATTTTCTGAAGAAAATTTGATCATTATTACTTATGATTTTTTAACATATA
>NC_046658.1:31509257-31520947 GCF_010883055.1 Belonocnema kinseyi
TTTTTAAACTTTTAAATTACAAATTCATGCTTAAATCGTCCGAATGAAATCGTTATACTATCCGACTGAAATTTACTATACCTCATTTTTTGCTATTTTTATATTAAACAAATTTTTTACACTTAGAACTTTTAAATTGAAGCTTATAACTTCTATTTGAACTGATTTAACAAAAAACTGAAATTCACTTGCCCACTCAATAATGGAACGTAATTGGTAAACCGGAGTGCAGCGCAACCGCACACGATATTCACTGCTGAACATACACCAAACACTAACGCGTTCGCTCGTTGACCGAGATCGACTGCCAAATAGTTGAGGTGAATTATGGTTAGGGTCCTAGACCAACCTGCACCTGCCCTTAGTTAAGAGCGTACTTTGAACGTTGACTGCGGTGTCGTGGAACCCCGGTTTACCAGTCTAGGGTTAAAGGTTCAGGTAGCTCTTTTAAATCTTTTAAAGGCTTTAAAATGTTCTTTCCGAAATTGAAATAGAAATACGATCATAAATAACAAGCAGAGAGGCTATATCAATAGAGTAGCCGACACTCAATGGTCCTTTGTTAAGCTTTCGGATTAAAATTTAGAAGTAGATTTGTTAAATTTTATAGTTACCAGCCTAAAACGTAATAATTCGGAATCTACGGGTTTCGATTATTTCAGATATCTAACTTTTTTTAAATACTTAAATGCTTAAAATTGGACAGCAGAAAATAAAACACTAGCGCTACACCCTACATTTGAATGACAGCTGAAAAGAAACATGCGAGATGTAGTATTTTTCTCCGTTTTTGTAATATTTTGAACATTTGTGGATATTTTAAAAACTTTGAGCTTGAACTAAGCCAAGATTACCTGTTTCTAAAATTTTAAAAATATCGAGGATTGCAAAATAGACCTTAAAAACACTGGAAATGTCTTTTTACGGATTTTAATATTCAAGCAGAGTAAAATGGTAAAATATAAAGAATACGTTTTCAAGGTTTAAAGAAAATAAACTGAAAGTTCTAAAATGTTAATATAAATAATAGTTTTTCTATGTTTATTCACTTGAATTATTCTATTGTATTATCACATTATATACACAAGAAATGATAATTTTTAATATTTAGTATATTGTATTAATCCCTAAGATAGTGAACAGATTATCACATGGTAAAAAAATTGAGCTGTGACAGGGATATTATTCCTTATTATAGCTAAACACTTAGCTGAAAACGAACGAAGGAATTAAGAAAAATTCCTGGATCAGCGAAAATGAATATCCTTTACCATTTTCCATATACCAGGGATATCTAATAGTCAAACCCCTGATAAGTATAGCTATAATAGGGATTTTAAGAATAGATGTCTGAAGGAATTATCGGAAGAGCGCCGGTATATTGTGGGAGCAGCGAAATAAAATGACGACGGTCTAATCGGGAACAGTGACAGTTCAGATTTACTTTGGACAATTAAACGCTTTTTACCACTTAAAATGTGCGCGCATGTCAATATTAAATAGAGTTTATGATGCGGTAATAATAATTTACCATTTTTTCCATTGCAGGCGATAACTATATTGAAATATCAAGAAACGCGATCAAAATAACAAACATGACCTCCAAATGCATTATACGGATTTCAGGGAAATTCATTTTCACGATACGAAACGATAGATTGGCTAGTGTAAGCTAAAATATTTCTATAACAACTAAAAATTTTTCTAATCTAAAGATAATAAAATTATACATAATCTGTCAAAAATAATAAACTCTCCAACTTAGTAATTGTATCCAACTTACTGATTCACGAGAACAATTTCCATAAAGTAACTAAATGTTTAACTCTTCTAACTAAACGTTTTACCTGATCTAAGCGGACACTTTCTTTGACTTTAATATATTCTCGATTCACTCGTTCGCCTCCAGAATTTTTTTTCCATGCAGTATGAAATATATTAAGTTTACTGTACATTTAGTCATATATTTATTCAGAAATTGGATTGAAATATGGAAGTATGAATTAAATATGGACTAAAGACATCGATGTATAGAACCGAACTGTTGAGCAGGGTACGACTCAACCCATTCAAACGAAGTAAAGTGTTTTTCTCCGTTCCAAAAAATGAGGTTCAACGTTGGCAACAAGCAATTAAGCCTGGAAAAGGGGATTTTATTATTAAACCTGGACATTTAGTGTTTGAAGATCACTTTTTAAAGGATCAGATAATTTGAAAAAAGGAACTCTTAGCTCATGATTGAACGGTTTTGGCGGTAAATATTATAATTTGTTCACACCAATGCCCTTTAACTTAAAATAACCGAATGGTTATGAAGGTTTCATTTGTACATTGATTTTTGAATTTTGATATATTCTTGTTGTTGCCGAACTTTTAGGTTATTTTGATAGTATGTAAAATGATCATTTTAATAGTTTCAGCAGTTTTAAAAGTATTTTAAGACCCTTGCTATCTTCAAGGAAAAATGTAAAAGTAACATCAATAACCAGTGGCGTTGAAACGATTTTTTTCATGGGTGGGTTTATCGAAAATATTTTCAAAAATATAAATTTAAGATGAATATTAGGTTTAGTTTATTATAATAACAGTTTTTAATTATTGCAGAGTTTCGATATTTATATACAATTATATTAATTAATTAATAAATGCAAGTATTAAACTATATTATAATGGTAAAATAATGATTTTTTTTGCAGTCATAATGGTAAAAAAAACCTAATTTAAAACTAGAGGGTTTGCCATCTCAATTCTACAAACTGCCCTGATCAGTGTTCGAAGGCTGACTCTTTCATTAGACATTTCAGAATCCTTTGTCAAAAAATCGCCCTTTATTAGACGACGGGTTTTTTTTTAGCAGCCTTCGAACAATGCTCGGGGCAGTTTGGAAATTGAGATTTCGAAACCACTGGTTTTAATTTACGTTTATCATACCATTATGACTGCAAAAAAATAAATACAATACAATTTTAATATACTTTAATTTATTAATTAATTAATGTAATTGTACATAAATATTGAAACTCAGCGATAATTCAACACTGTCATTAATGTTACTTTTACATTTCTCTTACTGATAGTAAGGGTCTTGAAATATTTTTTAAATTTCAAAAACTATTGAAACTATAATTTTACACACGATTACAATAATATAAAAGTTCAGTAACAAGAAGAATATATTTAAATATAAAAATCAATTTGGTCATGAAATCGTCAGACCCACTCGATTATTTTAGGTTAAAGGAATATCAGTGTAAACAAATCGTAATACTCAACGCAATAACCGTTTCATCAGGAACTAAAACTTCCTTTTTCCAAATGATCTGATCCTTTAAAAAGTTATCTTCACACACTACGTGTCCAGGATAACCAATGAAATCCTTTCTGATACTTTTCCTTGTTTGTAGCCAACTTTCAACCTCATTTTTTGTAACACAGAAAAAAACTTTTTTTACTCCACTTGAGCGGGCCGCGTCGTACCCTGATTTACAGTTCGGAGCTATACATCGATTTTCACCCATTTTTATTATATATTTATTCTTAAATGAATAAAATACTCCAAAAAGGGGATAGATTTATGACATTTCACAAGTTTTTACATGCAAAATAATGACAGACAACGGGCCGACAGGGGGTCGCAACGGTGGCGCCAATGTTTCAAGACTCGCGCCTCTAATGCAAAAGCTAAAATCGTGTCACCCCCCTGAGAATACTCAGAGATTTCTATCGGTAGGGCCGTATAATATTAGGTAATATGATGTGGTTGTCAAGCATTGGCACTCACTCGCACACTTCTCACGGGAGAAAAGTAGATAGCAAATCACAGTGCGCATGTCCCCTTACTTATAAGCATTGTGTTTAAACGCAATAAATGTACAGTTACCGCAGTCGGAACGTATGTACGGAGATCTGTCTCGTTATTGTTACTCCGTGCCGCCGACGTTTTCTGCCCTCATGGGACTGCACCATTAGAGTTTAAACGTTTGAAGACAATGCTTACATCGAAGGGGACATGCGCACTGTTACTTGCCAGCTCATTTTCTCCCGCGAGAAGTGTGCAAGTGAGTGCCAGACATAGTGATGGGACTGACAACGTTCTGACCGTCATTTACCGGTCATGTGTTGTGAATGGTTAAATGCGGTAAAACTCAGTATATGAATAAATTACTCATTTAAAGTAATTAAATACATTTTTTAATCATTTTTGCACGCAATCCGAATTTAAATACATAAACCATTCTAAGATAAATTTTTAACCAAGAATGGAATTGAATAGATTCTGAGAAAAAATCGAAAAAATATCACACAAAATTTGTAATTATTTTCTAAAAATTTTGAAAATGGTGGAAAATGTAAAGGGATTATTTGGAAAGGTCGCAATAAATGTCACACGTTTTCAGAATTATCCAAGAAGAATCTGGAAGATTTGAAGGCAATCTTTTTAATTTTATCAAATTTAAAAAAAAATCAGCAAAAATTTAAATATTTTTCAAGGATTAGAAGGCTTAGAAGGTCTGACAAGATTAGAAACAGAATTTTCTCAAGATTAATGTGAACATTTTTAACGTTTATTTGTTATTTTTTAAACATGAACTTTGAGAGAAAATTAAAAACGTTTTTTTAAGCATATCAAAGAATTTCCTGAAATTTAAACGAAGAGTGTAGAAGATTTTAAAGCAAAATGTTTCAATCTGGTAAGATTAATAAATTTTTAAAAAATCGAGTAAATTAAAGAAATATTTAGAAGAATGAAAGAGATTCAAATCGAATCGTAAACATAATTTTTTTGAGAAATTTATATTTTTAAAGATTTCAAAAATAAACCTTAGGAGCTTTAATGGAATTTCGGAAGATTTCAAGGACATAAAACTATTTTTCTTAAAATTCCTGGGGAAAATTTAGAAAATTATAAGTCCATTTTTTACCTCTGGCATGATTTTTCAAAATTTTAAGAGAAAGTCTGTTCAGTTAAAAATATCTTTAGGAATTTAAGTCGTTTTTAATGTATTAGAAATATTAAAAGCTTCCCAAAGTTTCCCAAAATTTATCAAATATTTCTTGATTTCTTTCAAACTTCTAAATGTTCTAAACTTTTTTTAAAAAGACTCGAATTTTTCCTACTACTTCTTAAAATCTTTTAAAATAAAATCTTTATAGTCCTTTCGTTTGTTTTTTGACACATCTCTTTTCATGTTACTTTAGGTTATGATCACAATTTTGGGGATTTTAAGAGAAAACGCCGAAAAGTTATTAACAATTGAACTCATATGCTTTCTTCATATATGAACACTTTAAAACCCCTTGAATGTCTTAAAATACTTACCACAATACTACAAAACTTAGCTTTTATAATTTAATTTTTATTTTTAAAATAATTATAATTGTAAATAATTGTAAAATAAATTTAACAAAATTTATTTTATAAAGAAATATCTCAATTCTAAAAGAGAGAAACCAAATCTAAAGGTAAGTCTTTGCACATAGTATCTTAATAACTAGTGAAATTTCAAATAAAAACTGTACTCTGTATACATTAATATTAATAATTGAAAATTATAATATTTTTATAAATAGTCCTAAATTTTCTTTTAATATCAGACACATTGATTTTTATTTAAAAATTTTCTCAAAAAGGTGGTTATTTTTTTAATTTTTGCGAGATTTTAGTACAATATTTGACCTTAAGGGCAAGTGACACAGCTAAATACCTATATTACCGACCTCACTTTTTCAGTTCACTGAATGTTTTTTTAATCCTAAGAACTTTTTTTATAAATAAAATATCGAGCTGAAACTTTGGAAAATGTATTAGAGTACAATAAAGTACGTTTAGGTACTGCATTTTGGTAGGAACTTCACTGAAAATTATTTTATCTTTTTTCTGAGCCTCGACATTTTTTGAACGTTCCAACTTTTTTTATACATAAAATATCGGTCTCAAACTTTGAGAAATGCAAGAGCCGAAAGAAAACTACGTTTAAGTACAAAGCTTAATAATAAAAGATGTAAAAATATATATTTCAACAATCAATTCCAACGGCATCAGCCGGTAACGTTGTTCACGAAAATACGAAACCTGGCGGCCACTAGACGAGGCTCTAGAGATAAACAATACATTAGAAATTTGTAGTTATAATAAATTTAATTTTAAAGAATACAATAAATTATAATCAAATAAATTATAAATAAATCAATTCTGAAAAGTGCGATAAACGTCACATTATTGGGGCACTCGCGACACAAAGCACGGTCCTGTGCTGCGCCAAACTTCACCCAACGAAAATATTCTCGACCAATCAGCTTTATCTAGAAAGAGATAGGCTTATGTCTTATATGTTTTTTCTCTCTCTAGAGCCCAGTACCGTTCTCCCCATAGCATTATCAGTCCATTTTTATATGTCGATGCTTCAAACCCACGGGGAAAGATTGTTTCGATGCTAAAAACTAACGAGAAGTTTGAATGGCTGTTCCTGAGTGGTGTCAAATTTGACTGGCAGGCTGTCAAACATGCCAAAATTCGATTGAAGAAACTTTATCTTAGTACTGTTGAAACCCAATGGGAATGATTGTTTGGATGCTAAGAACTAACAAAAAATTTGACTGGCAGCTTCTCGGCGGTGCCAAAGTTGACTGGCAGACTGTCAAACATGCCAAAAATTCAAGTGAAGAAACGTCACTTTAGTACTCTTGAAACCCATTGTTGCGAGCTGTGAATTTACTTAAAAAGTGAGATTTTATTAGTTTCTGTTTTTTTGTATACATATTAGTTTTAGAGAAGTATCCTATAGATGACAATTTTAGCTAATTAAAAGGACAAAACTTTCATTCGGTTGTTTATTAAAATGTCAGTCAACATTGGAACTAATCAGTAGCTGCCAGTGAAATTCTTTGTTAGTTGTTTGCACCAAAACAATCATCCTCAATGGGTTTAAAAAGTACTAAAATAACGTTTTTTCACTAGAATTTTCGACACGCTAGACAGTCTTCTAATCAAATTTGGCACCGCTGAGGAACAGCCAATCAATTATGATCTTACTTTTTAGTACCTAAGAAAGCATGCCCAATACGTTTCAGAAGTACTAAAATGACTGTTCTAATTTTCATCCTGTCATTTTTTATATGCTTGACAGTCTGTCAGTCAACTTTACACCACTGAGAAGCTGCCAGTCAAATTTTTTGTTAGTTTTCAGCATTCAAACAATCATCCCCAATGGGTGTCAAGAGTATTAAAATGACGTTTCTTTAGTCGAATTTTAGGCATGTTTGATAGCCTGTCAGTTAACTTTGGCATCACCGAGAAGCTGCCAGTCAAACTTATTGTTAGTTCTTAGCATTCAAACAATTATCCCCCGTGGGTTTCAAGAGTACTAAAATTACGTTTTTTCACGCGAATTTTTGACCAGTTTAACGATAACTTGTTGCAAAATGCTTAAACATGATTTGCATTTCAAAGGAAAAGTCGAGTATACCTAGAGTATACCTTGTCTCATTTCAGTATATTTTCCACAGATTTAGAGAAATGTGTGTCCACGTGGATTCTATCCCCCCCATCCGCCCATCCGTGATCAAGCGCGGAATTTCGCCATACCCCCCCCCCCCCCCCTAAAGTGTCCACGTGGTATATGGATGGCCCCTAAGGTTGTCGTAAAGATGTCGTAACGATGTTGTAAAGACGCCACCAAATTTTGTGCCCACTGGGAACCTCTCTGCTTGTTATTTATGATCGCATTTCTATTTCAATTCCGGAAAGTTTGTTCGAAAAATTAAAAAATAGTTAATATATTCTTTCTATACACTATACAGTCAGAAAAATAATTGCATGGGTTCCATTTTATATTATTTCCTAAGAGTTTTCGAAAGAAAGCTGCTTTATCAAATAAAAATTGTATAAACAAATATGAATTTGTTAAACATCAGAAGAAATGTAACAAAATGATGTAATTATTCAACAAAAAGTAGCATAGAATACCGTCTTGAGAAAAAAGTGAACATCTCTGTGTCAATTACTAGATATTCTGAAATTAAACAATAATTAATTGTTTAAATAATGACGTAATGTTTTTTTAATTAATTTACTTCTCCAAGAAATGACTAACCATAACATTTTATTCAGAAAATACATTTTTAAAACATTTTTTGGGGAAAAGAAGTTTACATAAGTTACGTTTATTCAAATCATTACAAATTGCTTTCGAAGTCATGGGGGAAATTTAAAATGTCCATAAATAATTATTTGTATTCAAAATTGGCATCTCACGATGGCAGACGTGGTTGTGGCTGAAATTTTACCGCGATTTCACTGGGAGCGGGTGCAATTTTACAGATTAGCACCCACTCCCGGTGAAATCCTGCGGTTGTCCTTACGACAAATTTTTTATTTTATATATATATATGATACATAGGTCTCAGCCTAGGGTGTCACAGTTTTGGCGGGTGGGAGGGGGGCAGCAAAATTTTCGTGCTATAAATTTATAAAAATTTCGGATTTTTACTACACAGATGCATCCTGAGCGTGTTGGAGAAAATTTTTCATAAAGACCCTGGCGGACTGAAGGAACCGAATGGAGCCTCTACAAAGTACCCGTAAAGACCCCATTGAGTCCCCATTCGGTTCCTTTTTAAAAAACTCGAAAAAAAACAGCAAGATCAACTTTTAAACTGTTGAAATTCGGATTATACGTTAAATTTTCTATTAAAATCTCTCGGAGTAATCGCAATACTTTTTTTGCAGCGTTAAAAATGTAACAAAATGTCATTAAATTCTGCTGAAGGTGACTTCAAGCGTACCAATAATAGCTCAAGCAATATGTTGCGCGCGAAGTTTTAAAATAAAATTCTCACTCACTTGCATCGCAGCGTTGTTGTCTGAGGTTTCCACTTCATGGCGTTAGCATCCAGACAAAATTCTGAAGGTTACCGACGGAACGCTTATTAACCACGGTGTGTCCACTCCATAGAAAAGTGGTGAACGGATTATAGTAATTGCTACGTCCCGTAGGTGACGCTCGTGTGAATTCAGAATTCGAAATGAACTTGAGCAGACGATAGAAGTTCTATCGTCTGCTCACGTCTGCTCTAGGTCACTGTAGCTGCAAGAATTATATTTTTTTTGCGTGATGAACTTGGATTCACAATGGATTTTCACAAATAACACAAACTACAAGTGGAACCAAATAAAATCGATCAAATGTAATAAAGTGTTAAAGTCTGTTGGAATCGTTCTGATAGAAAGAACAATCAAATGTTAAAATCTGTTGGAATCTTTCTATGATAGATCGATTGCAACAAACTTAAACATTTGATTGCATTTGATCGATGATAGATTTTATTTTGTTCAATTTTTTTTTATTGGTTATTATTATTCATGCATTTATTTCAGAAAGAGAAGTCAACATAACCTAAAAATTGGGTGAGAAGGGTAGGAGGGGGGTCGTTGCAGCAGACAATAGTTCTTGTTACGTCCCCTAGGTGGCGCGGATCTCACATTTTGCCACAATCTATAAGTACCCCCCAAAATACATTAGAGTGGGCACACCGTGCTTATTAACTGTTACTAACAGAAGGTGCACTTGAAGGCGCCTTCGGCCTATGTTAATGACAGGTATTTTATTTTTTAAAGTTTTTAACGCTGCAAGAAAAAGTAATGCGACTACTCTGTGAATTTCTAATGCAGATTTTAACGTAGAATCCAAATTTCAACAATTTAAAAGTGGATTTTGCTCTTTTTTTTTGAGTTTTTTAAAAAGGAACCGAATGGGGACCCAATAGGGTCTTTACGGGTACTTTGTAGAGGCTCCATTCGGTTCGCCACAAATAATAAGCTATAAATGATATTCGACCCTCAAAACTGACTTTACACATTTTCTTTTTCCCAGCAGTGTAAATGATTTCTGTTTATTCAATTCGCTCAATAATGTAGGTTTTTATAGTTTTAATAATGTATATATAGGAGAGAAGAAACTTCGTTCTTAAAACAGATTCCAAGCATTAATAGTTTTTCACGAAATTACACTACAATTATGAAATTTTATTTTTAATGACATTTCAGAAATAATGAAAGTTTTATTGTTTTTTTTAACTTTAAATAGCATTCCTTTAGAATTGTAACAGATTAATAATTCAGATGTAAAAACTTAATATCAGCATGATTCTTATTATATGTAATTTGTTCCCTTCATGATGAAAAGCGAATATACAGAAAAAGTTCTAAGATATCTTCTTCATATTGTAAACTAATAGGCTTTTATAGAAGTTTCATAGTTACTTATTCCACAGATTGTGATTATTGTTCACCCTGTACTAATATTGAACTAATTCTGCACTGAAACTTAGGAAGTGCAATTTAAAAATCACCGCCTGATTTGCCTAAGTTTTGAGGTAACTATTTCGTATTTTCTCTTAATTGGTGACATTTTTAATTTGTAAGAGATAAATTTAGATAATTGTACTTATATGGATATGAAACTTAATTTGCACCATAGATTAGCATTCAGTAAATGATAATTTGTTTAAAATATTAGTTTTACCAGATTTACCAGCTTGACCCGTCATTGCTTGTATTACCGGTAAACCTGGTAAATTTACCAGTCATGTGGGTAAGGTCCCATCTCTAGCCAGTCACGAAGTAATACATAGTAAGGAGAAACCACGCTAATGCATTTGGGGTGGAAACGCATGGCAACTTTTTCGGAATAGATTGGGGGGGGGGGGGGGCTTTCCCAACTAATGAGTGGCATATCTGCGAGATCCGATAGTGCCGAGAGATGAGTGTCATGACTGTCATTTAAATGTGAGGAAAAGCAAAAGTTCTTTTCGTGCCGTGTTATGTACTATTTTTTCGTCGTTGATAATTTTGAAAAAGATACAAATATTTCGAAGCCGTAATTATTTAATGCATAATTTTATTCGGAGTAAGCTTGCATATAAACTTACAAAAGTGTTTTATTTTTTAAGTTAAACAAAAGTAATTTATAAGTTAAGTGGTGACGATTGCAGTTCTGTAATTTTCGTAACATTAATAATATTCTTTGTAATAATATTGTAAATAATGTGTTTTATTAGAGGATGTAAGATAAAGAAACACAGCAGTGTTCAAATTTTATCAATTTTAAATTCAGGTTGTAGCTTTTATAAGATTCAATTTTGCTGTACATCCTAAGCAAAAGTACAAAGTAACAGAAACCAAAAAGACATGGATGAGAACAATAAAAAAATCCTTCGTTAAAGAAATGTGTTGACCCTGAAAATGGCCGATTTTGTCCTGAAAAGGACAAATTATCTCCAAGTAAATAAATTCTCTAGTACCTTATTGAGGATAGAAGTGTCTAATTGCTTTTAAAAAGCTGAACAAAAGTTTGTCGTTGCTGTTGAACACATTTCTCCAAACATACGCAACTAAATAATTTTCAGTCCGGCTAATTTTAACACTAATTTGCTCTGTACTTCAAGTCTCAATTTATAATTGATCAAATTTTAACACTACTTTGCTATGCACTACCTCTTCTTTCTCTTTCCAATGTCTCTTTTTCTCATTGCACCGCATTTATGTTCACTATGGCACTGCAGCTTGAAGAAGACTGTACTGTCGGGACTCCTCTTCCTATACATGGAAAAGTGTGCGAGTGAGAAAGTTTGTCAAATTGACGTAAGTTGAGAGGTTCTGTTTGTTTGTTTTGATACAAGTGTCAGAAATG
>NC_046658.1:31521047-31527192 GCF_010883055.1 Belonocnema kinseyi
TTTGTTAAAAATGTAACTATTTTTTAAAATAAAGTCCTCTTTTCTATCAAAAGCTCAACTACTTTGTTAAAATTTTAATTTCTTTTATTTGAAGGTTCATCTCTTTCTTTGAAAATACATTTTTGAAACTGACATTTAGTTTATACCATTTTTGGTTAAAAAATCATGTATTTTGTTAACAATTCGTCTTTCTTTGTAGAAATTAAATTGCTTTATGGAAAATTTATACTTTTTGATTAAAAATTACATTTTTTGGTTGAATTATCAACTGTGAATACTTTTTGGTTGCACAGTCGTATTGTTGTAAATGCAACTATATTGTTAAAAATTAAAATCATAATTTTTAGGTGGAAAATTCGATTATTCACTTAAAGTTGAACTACTTAGTAAAAAAATTAATTTTTTCTCGTTAAAGATTCATAATTATAGTTGGGTTCGAACAGAAGTCTGGACGAATGGCAAAAAAAGACAAGCGCGACTAGCAGTGAAGGGGAGGAAAAAAGGAAAAGAGTGGCTGGAGAAGATGACGTAGAAAGGGACCAGGAGAACAAGAGAGTTAGAATTAAAAGGAAAACACCAGAGAGAGAGGGGGGGGAATGGGGGGATGTTTGAAAAATTGGAAGCTCTCATTAAAGAGTTTAGAGAGGAAACAAGAAGGAGATTGGATGACATGAATAGGAATATGAATAGGCAGGGAAACGATGTAAGGGGGGAAGTGAAAAAGGACAGAGAAAAATGGGAAGAATGGGATAAACTTTGGAAGGAGGAGAAAGACAAGGTTTGGGGTAAGCTAGAGAGCATTCAGAATAGACACAGAGAGGTTGACGAACAGAGATCTAGAGAAATAAAACAGTTGGAAGAGTGGCTATCCAGTCTAGAAATTAGGAATGACCATATGGGGGGAAAAACAGAAAATGAGGAAATAGTTCAAGGGAATGAAAAGAACGTCCGAAGTGAGAATGAAAGATTGAAGAAAAGACTCAGTGAGATCGAAAGAAGATTAGAAGGGGAAGAAAGGGCAAAGAGGAAAATAACATAGTAGTCAAGAGATTAGAAGTGGAGAGTGAAACAGGAGAAGTGGAAATAACCAATCTTTTTCGAGATATTAGAGTGCAGGTAAGGGTAGAAGGAGTCAAGAGAATAGAAGGGACAAAGGAAGGGAAAGAAGGAATGTTTCTAGTAAAAGTGGGGAGTGAGGAGGAGAAAAAGAAAATTATGGAGCGAAAAAAATTATTGAAAGGAAGAAGGGAAAGAATTGAAGAAGATTTGACATGGAGGGAGAGGAAAAGGAGATGGCAAATAGAGCAGAGGGCTTGGGTAGAGAGGAAAAGGGGCCATATGGTGTGGATAGGGAAAGACAGGTTATGGATAAATGGGAAGGAATGGTGCTGGGATGAAGAATTAAAAGAATTAAGGAAAAAAGGAAAAAGTCTTGAGAAAAGTAGGGGGAAGGGAGACGAAAAAGAGTCTAGAAATTAATCAGAGGGGTTTCCAAACGGCAAAGGCGAAACAAAGTGAAGAGGAAAGAAGAGGGAGGGGAAGAGAGAAACGTGAAAATAGCTTTCTGGAATATGTCAGGTTTGAAGAACAAGAATAAAGGATTTTGGGAGGAGTTATAAAAGTGGTATGTGATTATGTTGAGTGAAACTTGGGCAGATGAGAAGGACTGGAAGGGAATAAAAAAGCTGTTACAAAAGGGTTATGTGTGGACAATGCAAGAAGCAAGAAAAGAACACGTTAAAGGGAGAGGGATGGGCGGCATGGTGTCAGGGGTGAAAAAAGAATTAGCAGTAAAAGGGAAAAAAGATGGGAACATGGAGGAAAAGGATGGAACAATGATAAGAAAAATTATAATTGGGAAAGTAGAAATAGCAGTGGTGTGTGTATACAGAAGAAGAGGGGAAGTGGAAGGCTGAAGAGTAATAAGGAAGTGGATGGAGGAAAAGAAGGAAGAATTGGTTTTATTAGGAGGGGACTTAAATGCATGGACTGATGAACAAGGGGGAGGGTTATGGGATGAAGAAAAGGAGGCATTTATAAGGAACTCGAAACATAGAGAGACGGACAGGGAGGGGAGGAAGTTACTAGACATGATAGGAGAAACAGGATGGCTTATATGCAATGGCAATATGAAACGAGATGAGGAAGGGGAGTTCACATTCATAGGAAAGGGAGCAACAGTAATAGACTACATCTTGGCTGAAGAAAGAATGCGGCATATGATAGGGAGTATGAAGGTAGGGAATGAGGGAAGATAGGGCCCGTCATAGTTACACTACGAAGGGGCGTCAGTAAGTGCGGCAGAGGAAGAAAGGAAAAAGGGTGCGAACGAAACACGAAAATGGCAATCTGGGGGGTAGATAAATTAAAAGAGTTTAAAAAAAAGATGGAAAAGGAGAAGGTTAGGTATGAAAAAGAGGAGGGAATAGACTCATTAATTGAAAGGTTGAAGGGGTCCATTGAAAGGTAAAGGATGAGCTGGTTACTAATGAAGAAAGAGTAGGGGGGAAGAGAGGCTGGTGGGACGAGGAATGCTTGGAGAGTAAAGAGAGAATAAAAGAGTGTGTGAGCAAATGGAAAAGAGGGGAAATGGAGAAGGCGGAGTATAACAGGAGGAAAAAAGAACATGAGAAGATGCTGGAAATAAAAAGACAGAGGGGAAAGGAAGAATATAAAGCATAGGTAGAAAAAGCGATCAAAGAACGTAGGGTGTGGGATGTGATAAATAGGGATAGAGGGGAAAGGAAGATTCGAGGTACAATAGAAGCTATATGATGGTCAAAGGGTTGACGGAAACAGAATATCTGCAAAAAATAAAAATGGAAAAAAAATGGAGTAGGGTTGTACGGTTCAGAATGGGAGAAGGAGTGAGAGCATGCAGATATTGGATGAAGTAAGGGAAAGAAAGGGAGTAGGGCAGAGCCAAACAGGTGATCCTGAAAAGGGACAGTAAAAAGCGAAAATTGTTTTCAATATCGTGGAAAATGCATTTTTTTATGGTAAGAGGAAACGGAAGCCCTGGAAGCTCGCTCATTTTAGGAATTAATATCACTACTGTTACTATTGTTTATCCTGCGCAATGCGAAAGAGTAGAATATAAGTAGTAGTTAAGTTAGACTAAGGATGGAATTGTAAATATATATAAAGGGAGCGGAGGCCCTCAAACCCGTAAACGGGAGAGATTCAATACATACATGCATACATAATTATAGTTGAAAATTCAACTATTTGCCTTTAAATTAGGTTAAAAATTCAGATTTTTGTCGATAATACTCTTTTTGACTTTAAAATTAAAAAATTGATTAAAATTAAATTGACCTTTTTAGTAGAAATTTAATCCTTTTGGTTGAAAATGTTTCTTTTTGGTAAAAGAATGCAATTGTTTGGTTAAAATATGAACTGTACATCTTCTTGGATTTAAAAGTCAATTATTTCACTAAGAGTTGAACTAGTTTGTAAAAAAATACGTTTTTTTTAACAAAGTGTTATAATTATGGTAGAAAATTTAACTATTTGGTTGAAAGTTTAACTCTTTTATTGAAAACTCATATTTTTCGCTTAAGAAATTCAACTTTTTGTAGATAATTCGTCTTTTTAACTTTGAAATTAAATAATTTCGTGGAAAATTCATGTATTTTGTTTAAAATTTGTCTTTTTTTGTAGATAATTTATTTTCTTGGTCGAAAATTCATCGGATTGGCTGACAATTCAACAACTTTATTGAAAATAAATTTTTTCCGTTAAAAATTACTTATCTTTATCTGAAAATGTAACTATTATAGGATTGATTAAAAATTAATCGTATATATTGGTTAAGTTTGAAAATCTTTTTTTTATAGAACATTAATCTTGTTGGTCAAAAATGCACCCTTTCCCTTGAAAACTTAACAATTTTGTTGAAAATTCGTTTTTTTCCCTTGTTCATTTCAATTTTTTATCACAGCTTTTATCTGGAAATTGAACTTTTCCATTTTTGGTTAAACTTTATCCTGTAAATTGTATTAGTTAAAACTCTATCCTGTAAATTGTATTAGTTTAACTCTTTGATTGAAAACTCATATCTTTCGATGAAAATAATCAACTTTTTGTAGATAATTCGTTTTTTTTGAGATTAAAATTAAATAATTTTGTTGAAAATTCATGTATTTTGTTTGAAATTTGTCTTTTTTGTAGATCATTAATTTTCTTGGTCGAAAACTCATGTTATTGGTTGCGAATTTAATAGCTTTATTAAAAGTTCATTTTTTCGATTAAAATTTTTTTTTATTTCAAAATGTAAGTATTCTAGGATTGATTAAAAATTAATCGTTTTTATCTGGAAATTGAACTATTCAATTTTTGGTTGAAACTTTATCCTGTACATTGTATTATTTAAAACACCAATTATTTGATAGAAAAATAATTTTTTTTAAATTTTAAAATGTTTTCAAATACTCACTTAAAATTTATTTGTCAAAATAAAAAATCATTTTCAATGTTCTTAGAAATGACAACAGTGTTTGTTATTCTTTTTAAATACTGTACAATTCTCAAAAAGCTTTTTTTTTAAATCTGCAAAATTCTAAATCGTGTTTTAAATTATTCGAAATAATTTCAAGTTTTAAATTAAATCTGAATCTTTTTTTAAATTAAAATTGTAGCCTTTAAACTTAAAATTTAGCTCATTACAAATTTAACAAATCCAGGCTTTCTATTTCGAACCATTCTGTTCGAATTTGTATAGTTTTTAACAGTTGTTTGTAATGGATTCTTTTAAATGAACGGTCAAATATTGCTGATAATTAACGAAATTTTCTTTTTTTAATTAAAAAATTTCAAATTGAATGGCTTAAAGATAAAATTTTTTTAGACTGTAATTATATTTGAAGTCATAATCGAAAACAAATCAATTAATTTTCTAACAAATAATTGGTGTCTTTACTAATACAATTTACAGGATAAAGTTTAACCAAAAATGGAATAGTTCAATTTCCAGATAAAAGCTGTGATAAAAAATTGAATTGAACAAGGAAAAAAACGAATTTTCAACAAAATTGTTAAATTTTCAAGGGAAAAGATGAATTTTTGATCAAGAAGATTAATGTTATATAAAAAAAAGATTTTCAAACTTGACCAATATATACGATTCATTTTTAATCAATCCTATAATAGTTACATTTTCGGATAAAGATAAATAATTTTTAACGGAAAAAATTTATTTTCAATAAAGTTGTTGAATTTTCAGCCAATCCGATGAATTTTCGACCAAGAAAATAAATGATCTACAAAAAAAGACAAATTTTAAACAAAATACATAAATTTTCAACGAAACTATTTAATTTTAAAGTCCAAAAGACGAATTATCTACAAAAAGTTGAATTTCTTAAGCGAAAAATATGAGTTTTCAATCAAAGAGTTAAACTCTCAACCAAATAGTTAAATTTTCTACCATAATTATAAAACGTTGTTAAAAAAAACGTATTTTTTTTAGAAAGTAGTTCAACTCTTAGTGAAATAATTGACTTTTAAATCCAAGAAGATGTACAGTTAATATTTTAACCAAACAAGTGCATTTTTTTACCAAAAATGAAACATTTTCAACCAAAAAGATTAAATATCTACTAAAAAATGTCAATTTAATTTTAATAAATTTTTTAATTTTAAAGTCAAAAAGAGTATTATCTACAAAAAAGCTGAATTTTTAACCTAATTTAAAGGCAAATAGTTGAATTTTCAACTATAATTATGAATCTTTAATGAGAAAAAATTAATTTTTTTACTTAGTAGTTTAACTTTAAGTGAATAATCGAATTTTCCACACAAAAATTATGATTTTAATTTTTAGCAATATAGTTGCATTTACAACAATACGACCTTGCAACCAAAAAATATTCACAGTTGCTAATTCAACCAAAAAATGTAATTTTTAATCAAAAAGTATAAATTTTCCATAAAGCAATTTAATTTCTACAAAGAAAGACGAATTGTTAACAAAATGCATGATTTTTTAACCAAAAATGGTATAGACTAAATGTCAGTTTCAAAAATGTATTTTCAACGAAAAAGATGAACCTTCAAATAAAAGAAATTAAAATTTTAACAAAGTAGTTGAGCTTTTGATAGAAAAGAGGACTTTATTTTAAAAAATAGTTACATTTTTAACAAA
>NC_046658.1:31527292-31529323 GCF_010883055.1 Belonocnema kinseyi
TGAATAGAGTAGTACCGGGACGGCAAGCATGTTCGTTGCAGATACTTTGTTCCTCGCCGACAGTTCGAAAGACCAAATCTGTCGGATGAGACGTTTGTATCTTCTTCGGAGAGTATCCTTTATAGATGTCACATCCTGAATGCCGCTCTGTGGCACGCCCAGGTATGTATAATTCTCTCCAGAGCAAAGGTTTCGTATCGCGCTTCTATCAACGAGCTCAGGATCTTCAGGGATGCCATTAAGTTTTCCTCTCTTCAAATAAACCTTGGCGCATTTGTCTAACCCAAATTCCATTCCAAATTCCTTAGTATATCGTTCGACAATCCCCAGAGCTAGATGCAGTTTCTCTCTGTTTTTAGCATAGATCTTAAGATCGTCCATGTAAAATACATGAGTGACTTTGTACTTTCGAACTGCAGGTTTGCCGCACAAGTACCCGTCGGAATGGCGCAGTGCTATAGATAGTGGCAATAATGTAAGGCAAAAGAGGAGTGGGCTCATGGTGTCGCCCGGAAAGACACCTCTCTGAAACGTGACCTTGTTAGTTGTCACACGATTTTTGCCAGATGAGATAGTAAATCTGGTTTTCCAAAGCGGCATCAATCTCTCTATGAGCCCAACTATTTGCGGATGAACCTTTAAGATTTCCAAAAGATAGATGATAAGTCTATGGGATGTAGAATCGAAAGCTTTCCGATAATCAATCCAGCCCATCGATAGGTCACGCTGGTAGAATGCTGCATCTTTGCAGACACATCTATCAATATCCAGGTTTTCCCGACATCCGGCTACGCCTTTCTTTGAGCCTCGTTGTTCATACATTTCTTGCCGCACAGGTTCAATTGCCCGAACAATCCTATCATTTAGGATAGCTGTGAATATCTTATAAAGCGTGTTCAGACAAGTTATTGGCCTGTAGTTCTTCGGGTCAGCTAAGTTGCCTATTTTCGGCAGGAGTATTGTGCGCCCTTCCACCAGCCACTCTGGAATCGGCTCTTCCGACTTCAAATATGAGGTGAAAATACGGGACAAATGTTGATGGGTTGAAGAAAACTTCTTGCACCAGAAGGTTTTGATACAATCTGGTCCCGGTGCGGAATAGTTCTTCATCCCTCTTAATACTTTTTTCACCTCCTCGGTAGTGATGGGTGGGCATTCTTTACCAGGTGTTATGAGGTCAACACATAACTCCTTGAAGCTATTTATATTTTCTGAGTCTTCGTCCAGTTGATTTTCTCTGACCCATCTCTCCCTCCGCTCTAAACTTCTCTTAGCGTCAGATAGTATCCGTATTCTCTAAACAATATGCTGCCTGATGGTCAGCAGCTTTGACTTGTTAAGTGTGTGATAACGGGTCCGGAGTTCGCGCGCCAACTTTCGAACCTTGGCGATAAAATTCCTGCCAGATGTGGTATAGTCAATCACACATTGAATGCGGGACGCGTACTGTCTTGCCCAGCCTATCTTTATGGTATGTTGATGCATTCGTCCTTTGGTCTTATGATCAGCCGTTGGTTTTGTTTTACGGTTCGCATCGGCCAAAGCTCTCGCTGCATTATGCACACAATAATTGATAGCCCGGAGGTCGGATTCACCGGAAAAATGTCCACGAAGCTCGTCGTCCATTTCAGCCAGATCTTTGGGCTTGTGAGAAACCTTGGCGTTGATGTTTCTACGGGTCGTAAAGCATCGCTCTTCATCTATTGGATGCCTGCCCGCGGTTGGTCTTAGTGTCGCCTCTCTTTCTTTGTTGCCGGCTTGTTCTAGCTGTGGTAGAATAGGCGTTCCGCTTACATAGCCCCTTTTACGGAGTAGTTCAGCATGGTTTCGTAGACGTTGCTGCGAAAAGTGCGGTAGCTCCGGGTGTTTCTCGCACCACAGAGCATTCAGCCGTGCCATGTAACCCCGTTCACGGGCCACACTCGCATGGTAGCAGTCTAGCAAGTCGTGATTCAGTTGCTCCGTCCACCCAAAGGTCACGAGATCCCGCCGATCTATCGCATTGAATCCATTTTCATTGGCTCCCCCAGC
>NC_046658.1:31529423-31534030 GCF_010883055.1 Belonocnema kinseyi
CACACCTTTGCCTTCACTCACCCTTATTCCTTTACACTCGATCTCCGCACTTTTTGCCTTTTCTGCATCCACTCACCCTTATTTCCTCCACCAAAGCCAAAATACACCACTTGACAAAAAGAGTTCTTTCGCGATCGGTACCGGAAACGGAAGCCCATATCATATATAGTTAATTATATATAATATTAATTCTATTATAATGCACCCTGATTATAATTCTTTTTTCAAATTTTCATCTCCTAACTCAACATTTTAATTATTTTTTAGAATTGCTTCTCCCAGATCTGAATTATAATTTTTTCAAATAATGTCTAATCCAATTTAGAAATACATACAATTGCTTTGAAAAATTTCCTGTTTCAATTCAAAATTCAGGGTGAAATTAGAAAATTCAAACTTTTAAATCTGAAAATTATTTATTTGAGGTGAAAATCTTTTGAATTTTAAACTTGTAAAACTGATGCTTGACAAATTTTTAATTCATAAATATTTCAATTAAACGCTCAGTAATTCATACGTATGAAATCTTTTAACTCTTTTTAATTTTACCATTTTTTAAAATTAAATTATGCTAAAATACGAAATTACAAATTTTACATTTTTATGACTTTAACATTTTAGAGATTTCTGGTTAAAAAATATAAATTACGCTATTATTTTTAAGGTTCAAAATGATAATACTTCAAGAAAATTTCAGTTCTTAAGAATAAAAATTGAACGATCAAAACAATTTTTTAACTAAAAACTTTTTAAAATAAAAGTTAAATTATTTTTATTTTAAGTTGTCCCAGATTAATATTTTTGCATTGTTATTTATAGATTAAAATTTAAGTTTACCAATTGAAAATGTTAAAAATGAACTTACGATCAAAATTATCGAATTTTCAACTAAAAAAAGAGAAAAACAAATTTCTAATGAAGTAGTTACATTTCCAACCAGAAAGATGAATTTTTTAACTGAAATTGATAATCTTCAGCCAAAAAATGGAATTTTTTTATAAAATTTTAAGTCCAAAAAAAATAATTTAAAAAATTTCATTTTCAAACAAATAGTTACATTTTCAACTAAAATGATGAATTTTCAACAAAAAAATTTTAAATTTTCAATTAAAAACTCTTAAACTCATCCAAAAATATACAAATTTTACACAATAGTTGACTTTTTAGTCAATAAGGTTTTTTTTTTAATTTTTGAATTTCAAAGCCAAAAAGATGATTTTTTTACAAAACAGTGTAAGGTTTTTTTAAACGGAATAGTTCAAAGACTTCTGGCTGAAAAATATGAACCAAAGCTATTATTTTCAATGCTTTGTATTGTAGAATAAATCAATAAATTTTTAAATGTTAACTACTAAATCATTTTAATCAATAAAAATGGATTAATTACCATTCTTTTATAATTGGAAACTTTTTAAATTATAAATTGAATTCTTTTATTTCAAGTCGCTTTATATTATTAATTTTTACATTTTTAATTATAAATCCAAACACAAAAGTTTCGTTGATGAATTGACAATCTTGAAAATCGAACTGGCTAACAAAACATTTTAATTTTCAACTGAAAAAAATACTAGCTTTGGTTTACATTTTTTAAGCAGAAGTGTTTGAACTATTCCGTTTAAAAAAAAGTTTACACTGTTTTGTAAAAAAATCATCTTTTTAGCTTTGAAATTCAACAATTTAAAAAAATCCTTATTGACTGCAGAATCAACTCTCGTCTAAAATTGATATATTTTTGGATGAGTTCAACAGTTTTTAATTAAAAATTTTAACTTTTTCTGTTGAAGATTCATCATTTTAATTGAAAATGTAACTATTTGTTTGATGAGTGGGACGATGGTTGTGGGGGCTAAAGCGTAGGCTTTGGACCCACTCCTTCGGCTTGCGGGTTCGATTCCCGCCTCGCACTCTGGAAGAGTCTCGGTGGCCCATGCGGTGAACACTAGCCTAGCAAGGGAGTTGTTCATCTCCGGAGAGACGTGGGACCGGTACCTCTAGAGAAAAAGGATTTCTCTAAGTACTTAAGGCTGTTGCTCTTGGTGGTGCGGAACCCACCTTAAACGGTAGGTCCCCCTTCCACCACCAAGTAAGTGTGTGGAGGGTGTGTAAAAGAATAGAGAAGGTGTAAGAAAAATGTAAACCCTTAGGGGACAAATTAGAAGCTTCCATTCCAACTATTTGTTTGAAAATGAAAGGTTTTTTTTTATTTATATTTTCAGGCTTAAAATTCAATTGTTTTGTAGCAAATTTTTCTTTCTGGTTAAAAAATTCATCTGCTTCTGGAGAAATTTCATCTTTTATGTATAAAAACTTAATCTTTTATGTATAAAAACTTAACTATCTGCATGAAAATCTATTTGTTTTCATTGAGAATTTAATAATTTTTCTATAAAATTTATCTCTTTTTGTTTAATTAATTTTTTCTTGTTTTAGCATACACAATTTTTTAGTTAAAATTTCAACTACTTGGATTAATATTAAACTTATTTGTAAAAGGTCTAGTTTTTGGTTAAAGATTATTTATTTCAGTTAAATAATACATTTTTCTGGTTGAAAATGTTACTATTTTGTTGCAAAATTTTTTTTCTCTCTTTTTTTAGTTGAAAATTCAATTATTTTGATAGTAAGTAAATTTCTTATATTTTCAATTAGTAAACTCCAATTTTTATCTATAAATAACAATGCAAAAATATTAATGTGAAAAAACTTAAAATAAAAATAATTTTACTTTTATTTTAAAAAGATTTCAATTAAAAAATTTGTTTAATCGTTCAATTTTTAAGGTTACGAACTGCAATTTTCTTGAAGTATTATCATTTTGAACCTTAAAAATAATAGCGTAATTCATATTTTTGACCAGAAATCTTTAAGATGTTAAAGTCATAAAAATTTAATATCGGTAATTTCGTATTTTAATATAATTTAATTTTAAAAAATGGTAAAATTAAAAGGTGTTAAAAGTTTTTATTTTATACGTATGAATTATTGAGCATTTGAATGAAATATTTCTGAATTAAAAATTTTTCAAGCTTCAGTTTTAAAAGTTTAAAATTCAAAAGATTTCCACCTCAAATAAATCATTTTCAGATTTAAAAGTTTGAATTTTCTAATTTCACCCTGAATTTTGAATTGGAACAGGAAATTTTTCAAGTCAATTGTATGTATTTCTGAATTGGATAAGAGATGTTTTGAAAAAACTATAATTCAGATCTGGGACAAGGAATTCTAAAAAAATTATTAAAATTTTGAGTTAGGACATGAAAATCTGAAAAAATAAATATAATCAGGGTACATTATAATAGAATTAATATAATATGTAATTAACTATATATGATAATATAATTAAAATAATATTATCTCAACAGATATTGATATTAACATTAATATTAATTAGCAGTAAATGATTGTGGTAGAGTTTTAAGCGTTGGACGTTGAATTTATCTATTAAACCGAAAAAATTTAAATCAAACATTGAAAAGCCCCAGAACAATCATTCACAGCTAATTAATATTAATATAATTATAATGTTGAATAAAATAGTGACATCGAGGAGAAATATAGCCTAAGAACAAGAGGAACTGTAATATAGATACAGAAATATGTAATGATTTAATGATTTAATTATTATCTGTTCAGGTAAAAATTCTAAGAGAGAAAATATGTAGCTTCGTTTTATTTAAGACTTTAAGAGAGCAAAAGAATATAGTAAAAACTTGTAAAAGTATACAATGAAGACAATAAATTCTATTCTATTCTATATATAATTATAATATGACAGACTTAAAAATATAATTTATTTTCATCATGTACAATAAGATACACAATATAAAGTATACAGTATAATGAACACAATATAATATACAACAAAATATTAATTACGGTATTAATATTCTGGCATTGCACATATATTTTTATTTTTAAATTGTGCGAAATATTAACATATAATTAAAATCGCCAATTTCTTTCAAATGCGGATCAAGATATATATAAGACTATTATAATATAACATAATTATAATATTATCATTAATAATATATGTATATATTTATATGTATAATAATATTAATATTTATATCATTTATATTTTATGCTTGATATAACGTAACCTCAAAATATGCGCATATAAAGAGGCATATAAAGAACCGCTGAAGTGTTCCGACCGGCAATTGTGCACGTTCGAGTTTTCAAATTCAGAAGAGGAGAAATAAGTTGCGCGCGCAACCCAGTCATTTATATCGTCTCCTACTATATTCACACGAAAATAGCCCTGTATTAGTATTGGATCCACGAAGGAATAATAAGGAGACTCAACTGCCAGTGGGAAGCCATCTGAAACTGGCAATAGAAACATTACCGTAAGTGATATGCACATTACAGGAAGATCTTAAATTCGAGTGCGCAGATGCGCAGCTGTCCTCTTCCTATACATGGAAAAGTGTGCGGTTCTATTTATATCTCTATCTGCTTTGAAATAAAACGAAGAGATTGGGATTTTAATATTTTCAGATTTCGATGCTGGGCTGGCGATTATCATGATTTGACTACTTCGCGCGCCACTTTATATGCGTGTATTTTTAGGTTACGTTACTTCAAGTATAAAATATAAA
>NC_046658.1:31534130-31535378 GCF_010883055.1 Belonocnema kinseyi
AACTGTAGGTCCCCCTTCCACCACCAAGTAAGTGTGTGGAGGGTGTGTAAAGGAATAAAGAAAGTGTAAGAAAAATGTAAACCCTTAGGGGACACATTAGAAGCTTCCACTGAATACATATATTATTAATGATTATATTATAATTATGTTATATTATAATAGTCTTATTTATATCTTGATTCGCATTTGAAAGAAATTAAAGAAATTGGCGATTTTAATGATATTTGAATATTTTGCACAATTAAAAACAAAAATATATATGCAATATTAGAGTATTAACACAGTGATTGATATTTTGTTGTGAATCATATTGTGTTCATTATATTGTGTATAATATTGTACATTATGAAAATAGATTATATCATTAAGTATGTGATTATAATTACATGTAGAATTGAATAGAATTTATTGTCTTCATTGCATACTTTTACAAGTTTTTACTATATTCTTTTGCTCTCTTAAATTTTTAAATAAAACGAAGCTACATATTTTCACTCTTAGAATTTTTACCTGAACAGATAATAATTAAATCATTAAATCGTTACACATTTCTGTATCTATATTACAGTTCCTCTTGTCCTTAGGCTACATTTCTCCTCTATATCAATATTTTATTCGATATTATAATTATATTATTATTAATATTAATTAGCTGTAAATGATTCTATGTTGTGCTTGTTACTACTCATAATTTGTTATTGTTTCATTTTAAATGATTCTCATAAATAAATTTTCTAATTTTGAAAGGCTATTTAAATTTTTTCGGTTTAATAGATAAATAAAACTTCCAACGCTTGAAACTCTAGCACAATCATTTACAGCTAATTAATATTAATGTTAATATCAATATCTGTTGAGATAATATTATTATAATTATAATATCATATATAGTTGTATGTATTTAATCTCTCCCTTTTACGGGTTTGAGGGCCACTGCTCCCTGTACATATATTTACAATTCCATCCTTAGTCTAACTTAACTACTACTTATATTCTACTCTTTCGCATTACGTAGGATAAGCAATAGTAACAGTAGTGATATTAATTCCTAAAATGAGCGAGCTTCCAGGGCTTCCGTTTCCTCTTACCATAAAAAAATACATTTTCCACGATATTGAAAACAATTTTCATTTTTTACTGTCCCAATTCAGGATCACCCGTTTGGCTCTGCCCTACTCCCTTGCTTTCCCTTACTTCATCCAATTTCTTCATCCACATCACTCCCTGTCCACTACCATCCAAGATCCA
>NC_046658.1:31535478-31541372 GCF_010883055.1 Belonocnema kinseyi
TATGCTTGAAATAACGTAACCTCAAAATATGCGCATATATAGAGACGCGCGAAGTATTCAAATCATGAGAATAGCAAGCATCGAAATCTGGAAATATTAAAATCCTAATCTCTTGATTTTATTTCAAAGCGGATAGAGATATAGATAGAACCACCGAAGTGTTCCGACCGGCAAGTGTGCACCTTCGAGTTTTCAAATTCAGAAGAGGAGAAATGGGTTGCGCGCGCAACCCAGTCATTTATATCGTCTCCAACTATATTCACACGGACATAGCCCTTCCATAGTATTGGACCACAATCGGCATGCTTAAATTTTAGAACACTTTACAAAGAGTGGCTCTATACCACTCTAAACGAGAAATAAAACACTGAAGATGCGAGAAAGTCATAGATTTTTCTAAAAATAACTTCGAAACGAAATACGTCACACGTAGCAGGGAGAAACATAGCCTAAAATTAACCTCAAACGTAAATGCATGGCAACACGTATGACTCCGGAAAGGGAAAAAAACAAAAATATAAAAAATTATAATAAGGGCACAAAAAGAAATAGAGCGCGTTTTTGACTCCCAAATGAAAATTTTTATTTCTATTAGAATTTCCGGCAAACAAATTTTTTCGTTGCTCCCCAATAAAGATTTGTATATTAAATCTAAAACATCGATATAGGAAGTCGTCATTAAGAGACTATGTATCTTCAATTTCATATACCGTGTATTGATCATTTATAAGAAAAGTAAGATATTTCCACTTTTATATAAATCGAAAACAATTTTGTCAGTAATTTTAAGTTAATAATAATCAAAAATAATATTTTCTCCTATAGACAAATATAAATTGTATTGTATTTTTAGTGAAAAATTTCAATAATTAAGCAAATAGTTAAGAAACCTAACCCCCAAGCACCAACGCACTTACGTTAAAGTTCTCACATTCACAGCGAATTTGAGAAAAAATTCCACCAGTACGTTGCACTTGAATTATAGATAAAAATTAAGTCGACGAATTTAAGGTTATTTCTTTATTTTTTTGTTTGATAAGATTTGAAGGCATCTAGACTCTAGTGAGTCAACATACCCCTAGCTTTTTACTTTCTTCTGTACTCGCCATGGCATTGGTGTATTTACCACTCCTACCTCAAAATACACTTCGGCAACGTCGCACTACAAACGGTGCACTATTTTCCATTCTATTCCGTTCGAAGCCGTTTAGAGCGGTGCTCGAGAATACCGATAGCGTTCTGAAAATTGTAGTGTTCTAAAAGACCGCTCTAAAATGTAAGCATTCTAAAATAGTAGAACGACACGAGAATAGCACCCTAGTCCGTGCCCATGCCCCCCACCACTGGAACCACTATGCGCACTCAGCCAGTGAGCCCGGGAGACTTTAAGCGATTCGAACTCTTCATGTTTGCGTTACAATACACTGTACAATACAACAGGTATAACATTGCGCGCATTTATACAGCATTTACCACGTACAGAATAACAGACATTGCACTGTCTGCAAGTATCAACGAAAATTTTAAACGTTATAACTGTCACACAAAGTAACTAACACATATATCAGAGCACAATTTAGGAAAGATTTAAAACATTTTAGAGAATTATGTTTTTGTTTTCTCACGTGGTAAACTTGCATTCGCAGATAAACTTTCTTAGAATTAAACAAGAATTAAAATACACTGCATGCAAATATCAACGGAAACGTTTAACGCTCTAATAACTATCACACAAAATAACCAACACTATTTGTCACGTAACTATGGTCGTTACAATTTAATTTCTTCAACTGTTACAGATAAATAAAGACTTGATGTAGACTATTTAACGGAAAAATATTTTATAGAGCATAATATTATGTATTTCTTTTTTTAATTTTCTCAAAAATTTTTCGACTATAATTGAAAAAATATTGATTAAACATCAATATTGCCATAATAAGATTCCTGAAAACATTTTCTTGTATAAATTCATTTTAATTCGAACGAGCAAATAATAGGTCATAAAACTAATTACCTCTATTAATATATGTTTATTTCTTTATTTAAACATACCTTTCAGTTTATATAAAAATTCTGTTCAACCTCTGACGTCGCAACATCGAGATCCGTAATTTTTTTCTCCTTAAACATTCATGACAACATAATTTGAGTTCTTAAAAGATTTATTTTCCATTATAAATGTCGACGCTATTCATTTGTTTATATAATAACCTAATAATATTAGATGACAAATTTTCATTATTGCCTATCACCATGTCCCTAATTGGATGTAATTTTAATGCTGAAATTAACTTTACAAACAAACAATATTCTGTCTTTTTGAACAAAATTCGTTGATAACAATTAAGTTCACAAGTCAACCAATTTTCTATCCTTCAAACACCCACGTGTATCAAATTCAAGTTCGTTATAAATTAATTAACTCATTCATTTAATATAAATGAAATTCATTGATCGCCGCTTTAAAACATAATATGATTATTAATCATAACCGTGATCACACTCAGTGTGAATAGCTTCGATAGTCAAACTAACTGAATTCATAGCTGATTGAATCGAGAACTTCTGCATGTCAGTTGGTTTTGACAGACTCCGATCACATGGTTTTTGTTTTTTTTTCTCTAACAGAAGCGCTGTAGCCGAAATAACATTTTCTTGTTGTGTAGGAATGGTACTCAAATTTGATTTCCGTACACACGCATGCAAATCCTTACAAAAATTGCCTTTAACCATGTAGTCAACGCACGGGCACGTGAACTAATGCACGCAGACACTACATTCAGGGCACCCTAAAAAACTGCTTGGCGTATTAATTGCTACGATCTAAAGATTTTTCCTGTTGATGATGAGTATACGCGCCACTTGCAGGTATCAATAGCCTCTATCATGCTGTCTTGATTGACTTTGCTGGCCATTTTTCATGTGTTTGTCTAAAGCTAATGCTGTTTTCCAAAAACTGTTACATGAAGGGCAAATTTTCTTGCAGGAATCCTTTTCTTCTCGTTCAGCGCCATGGATATTTTTCAGATGCCTGTTTACTGTGATTTTGTTGCTGAAACTTTTGCAACACCCGTGACATACTTCAAACTTCTCATGAACCAGTAGCTTATGGCTGTACAAAGACCAGATCCGAAAACTTGTCGTCACACCTAGGAAATCAATAATAATACAGTTTGAAAGCTTTGGATTTGTTGAACTAAATGCTAACATTTCTCAAATAATTTGTTATGTTACTAACATTATTATGAAGTTCTGAATTTACAGGACTGGTATTAAAAACAGGAATTTCAAAAGATTTCAAAGTTATCGCAAACATTTCACAAATATTTCAAAAACTCAACAAAGATTTCACAAAATTTCAAATGATTTCACAAACAATTTACAGTGCTTACAATCATTCCGTAGAGTTTATAAAATTTAACACAGATTTTAATAGAGGTTTCCAAGATTTAAAAAAATTGAAGGATGATTTTCATATATTTCCCAGGGATTTCAGTATTTCAAAGATGTCGAAAACAATTTTTGATTTGAGGAAGTTTTCGAAAATTTACAGTGACTTCCATGACTTCAAAGATGTCGCAAGGATTTCAAGAGATTACAAAATGATTTCACCAAGCGTTAACAAGAATTTCTAAGATTTCAAAGGATTTCAAAAATCACAATAGAAATTTCCAATATTTCGAATACTTTACAAAGATTTCACAAGGAATTCCAAGATTTCAAAAGACTTTGAAATATTTCACGTAGATTCAACAGGGATTTTTAAGATTTCACAAATTTAGAAATGCATTTGAAGAGATTTCGAAGATTTCGGAAAATGTAAGGAGATTTGAAAGATTGAGCCTTAGATTTAAGCAAGATTTAAAATATTTCAGACAAAATTTATTTCGTTTTCTATGATTTCAATGATTTGAGAAATAACGCAATAATTTTAAAAGATTACAAGAAGATCCCACAGGGTTTCCAACGATTCCAAGGATTTCAAAGAATTAAAAAATATTTCTAAGATTCCCGGAAGATTTAAAAGATTTCACAAAAATTTCATACGGATTTCCAATATTTTACAGATTTCAAAAGTTTTTAGGACATTTAAGAAATTTCGAAATTTTCAATAGGGGTTTTTAAGATGTTGAAAGATTTAATAGAAATTTCCATAATTTCAAAAGATATGACAAGATTTTAAAGATTCAGCCCAAGTTTTTAGAGAGATTCGAAAAATTTCACAAGGACTTCAAAAAGATCACCATGAGGTTTCACAGGGATTTTCAACATTTTACTTATTCTGAAACATTCAAAGAGATTTCGAACATTCCACAGCGATTTTTATGATTTCAAATAATTCAAAGATGTGGCAAAGAGTACAGAATATTACAGTATTTCACGAACATTCCACAAGGATTTCAGAAATCCCACGAATTTGAAAGTATTCAAGAAGATTTCAAAATCCCAACATAGATTTTCATGATTAGGAAGACTGGTATTAAAAAAGCGAATTAATATTGTTGGCAGTGTGAATTACTAAATAGAGAACAATAAATAAATCAAACACACTTGTATATGATTTTGATACATATATTTTAGATAGAGAGATTCTTATGTTAAATTAATAGAATGAAATAAGTGATACCGAACCAAAATATATCTTTATGTTTCAATGGACAAGCAGAGACTAAAATCTGAAACCTAAGGACAAAGGGCTAATGCCCTCAGTCAAAACATAGCTTCCTGAGTACAAGAATTATTCTCTCTGTAGAGTCTAAAGTATGAATCGTCGTTGTTTGCAACACCTTTCCTCAACGATGAGATTATTAGAATACTGTCTCTTTAAATAAGTCCGCACTCCCTACAGAAAGTTGACAGCTTAATGTGATTAAGTGGTTTCGTCAGCATGTCTGCTAACATTTTATCTGTTGGGCAATAGATGTATCTAGTCAGGTCCTTTTCCTTCATATCCTTCACATAATGGTATTTCGTCGCGATGTGCTTGGTTCTGTTACTGAATTTTTTATTATCAGCAAGTTTCAGGAAACTTTGATTGTCTTCTTTTATCTGTACTGGAAAGTCTTTCTTTCTTCCAAAATCTACAAGTAACCGCTTCAACCAGATTCCTTCTTGAATTGCTTCTGCTAGAGCAATGTATTCTGCTTCCATAGATGATGAGGCAACGCAGTCTTGTTTTTACGGGCCCAACTCACGGTGGCTCCATTGATTTTGAAAACATATTCACTGTTGGATTTTCCGTCCTTAATGTTTTGCGTCCAATCAGCGTCAGCGTAGCCATCTAGAAGAATGCTTTCATCTGTACTTCCGAGTTTCAGCCTCAGATTCTTGGTCCCCTATAAATACCTAGCAAACCTTTTTGCTTCATTCCAATGAACTTTTGTTGCTGCGGTATTATGTTGACTTAATATTGAGACGCTCTCCGCAGTGTCTGGTCTGGTGTTGACTGAGACGTATAAAAGTATCCCGATTAACCTGCAATATTCCTGGTTGTCGTCTATCAGCTCGTCTTCCTCGATCTTTAAGTACCCTATATGCTGTAGTATACAGTGATCCCAGATCTGAAACGAGATGTGGTCCAACACTATGACAGGGCTATGTCCGTGTGAATATAGTAGGAGACGCTGTAAATGACTGAGTTGCGCGCGCAACCCATTTCTCCTCTTCTGAATTTGAAAACTCGAAGGTGCACGATTGCCGGTCGGAGCACTTCGGCGATTCTATTTATATATCTATCTGCTAACTGCTTTAAAATAAATTCAGGAGATTGGGATTTTAATATTTGCAGATTTCGATGCTGACGATTCTCATGATTTGAATAGATCGCGCGCCTCTTGATATGCGTATATTTAGAGGTTATATTATTTCATGTATAAAACATAAATTATATA
>NC_046658.1:31541472-31560240 GCF_010883055.1 Belonocnema kinseyi
CTTCTTGGTCAAAAATTCACCTTTTCCCTTGAAAATTTAACAATTTTGTTGAAAATTTTTTTTTTCTTGTTCAATTCAATTTTTTAGCACAGTTTTTATCTGAAAATTGTACTATTCCATTTTTGGTTGAAACTTTATCCTGTACATTGTATTAGTAAAAACACCAATTATTTGATATAAAATTAATTTCTTTTGTTGAAAAGTAAACTATTGGGTTCAAAATTGATTTATTGTGTAAATTAGATTCTTTTCCTAAAATTAAAAAAAAAGAAAATTGCCTTAAAATCGTCCTGATTCCTTTGTTTTTTTTTAATTTTTAAAATCTTTTCAAATACTCACTTAAAATTAATTTTTCAAACTAAAAAATCATTTTCAATTTTCTTATCAATCACAACAATTTTTGTTATTCTTTTTTAATATTTTCCCATTCTTAAAACCTTTTTTTTTTAAATCTGCAAAAATCTAAATCGTGTTTCAAAGTATTTCAAATAATTTCAAGTTTTAAATTAATTTTGAATGTTATTCTAAATTAAAATTGTAGCGTTCAAACTTAAAATTTAGCTCATTACAATTTTAACAATTCAAGACTTTCTATTTCGAACCACTCTGTTCAAATTTGTATATTTTTTAATAGTTGTTTATAATGGCTTGTCCCAGATCTGAATTATATATTTTTTTCAAAAAATCTCTGATCCAATTCAGAAATACAATTGCGTTTAAAAATTTCCTGTTCCAATTCAAATTTCAGGATGAAATTAGAAAATTCAAAATTTTAAATCTGAAAATGATTTTTTTTAAGTGGAAATCTTTTGAATTCATACGTATAAAACACAAACTTTTAACACCTTTTAATTTTATAATTTTTTCATTAAATTATTTTAAAATACGAAATTACGATTGTAAAATTTTTATGAATTTAAAATTTTAGAGATTTCTGGTTAAAAAATACAAATTACGCTATTATTTTTAAGGTTAAAAATTATAATATTAATTAATATTTTTGCATTGTTATTTAGAGATAAAAATTTTAGTTTGCTTATTGAAAATGTTAGAAATTAACTTACTATCAAAATAATTGAATTTTCAAGTAAAAAAAAGAGAATAACAAATTTCCAACAAAATAATTACATTTTCAACTAAAATGATCAATCTTCAACAAAAAAAGTTTGAATTTTTAATTAAAAACTGCTGAATTCATCCAAAAAGATATTAATGTTACACAAGAGTTGACTTTTCAGTCAATAAGGATTTTTTTTAATTGTTGAATTTCAAAGCCAAAAAGATGATTCTTTTTACAAAACAGTGTAAAATTATTTTTAAATGGAATGGTACAAGAACTTCTGGTTAAAAAATATAAACTTACTTTCAATGCTTCGAATTGAAGAATAAATAAATTTTTTAATTTTAAAGACTGAATCATTTTGATCAATAAAAATGGATTAATTACAATTCTTTTTTAATTGGAAACTTTTTAAATTATAAATTGAATGCGTTTATTTTAAGTCGCTTTATATTATTAATTTTTACATTTTTATTTATAAATACAATCTCAACAGTCTTATTTACGAATTGAAAATTTTGAAAATCGAACGTTGTAACAAAACAGTTTCATTTTCAACTTAAAAAAAACGAAGTTTCAACCAAATCCTTAAATATTTAACGAAGAAGATGAATTTTCATTTAAAATTATGAATCTTTAACAAAAAAAAAGGCTTACATTTTTTATTAAAAACTGTTGAACTCATCCAAACAGAAAATTTTTTCACAAAACGGTTGAGTTTTTAGTCTTTAACTAAAATAAAGAATCTTCAAAAAAATCTAATTAACACAATAAATCAATTTTCAACCCAAAAGTTTACTTTTCAACCAAATAAATTAATTTTCTATCAAATAATTGGTATATTAACTAATACAATGTACAGCCAAAAGTTTTAACCAAAAATAGAATAGTACAATTTCCAGATAAAAACTGTGCTAAAAAATTTAATTGAACAAGAAAAAAAAACAAATTTTCAACAAAATTGTTAAATTTTTAGGAGATAGGGTTAATTTTTGACCAAGAAGATTAATGTTCTATAAAAAAAAACGATTTTCCAACTTAAACAATATATACGATTAATTTTTAATCAATCATATAATAGTTACATTTTCAGATAAAGATAAATAATTTTTAACAGAAAAAATTAATTTTAAACAAAGTTGTTAAATTTTCAAACAATCAGATGAATTTTCGACCAAGAAAATTGGTAATCTACAAAAAAAGACAAATCTTAAACAAAATACATGAATTTTTAAAGAAATTATTTAATTTTAAAGTCAAAAAGACGAATTATTTACAAAAAGTAGAACTTTTTAAGTGAAGAATATGAGTTTTCAATGAAAGAGTTAAACTTTCAACCAAATAGTTAATTTTTCGACCATAATTAAAAAACCTTGTTAAAAAAACGTATTTTTTTACAAAGTAGTTCAACTGTTAGTGAAATAATCGATTTTTAAACCCAAGGAGATGTACAGTTGATATTTTAACCAAACAATTGCATTTTTGACCAAAACTGATATATTTTCAACAAAAAAGATTTAATTTCTACTAAACAAGGTCAATTTCCAACAAAACACATGAACTTTCAACGAAATTATTTAATTCTAAAAACAAAAAGAGTATTTCCACCCAAAAATTATGGTTTTAATTTTGAACAATATAGTTGCATTTACAACAGAACGACTTACAACCAAAAAATATTTATAGTTGATAATTCAACCGAAAAATGTAATGTTTAATCAAAAAGTATGAATTTTCCATAAAAGAATTGAATTTCTACAAAAAAAGACGACCTTTTAACAAAACACATGATTTCTTAACCAAAAACGGTATTGATTGATTGTCAGTTTCAAAAATGTATTTTCAACGAAAGAGATGAACCTTCAAATAAAAAATAAATAAAAATTTTAAGAAAGTATTTGAACTTTTGATAGAAAAGAGGACTTTTTTACAAAATAGTTACACTTTCAACAAAATAATTAATTTTTCAATCAAATAATTGAGTATTTATCTAAACGAGATGAATTCCAAAATCGCCAATTTCTTTAATATCTTTCAAATGACGATCAAGATATAAATAAGCCTATTATAATATAACATATATTCTACTACTATATTCACACGGACATAGCCCTGTCATAGTATTGGACCACATCTCGTTTCAGATCTGGGATCACTCGTGGTATATTCGATGATTTTGCGTCTTCTAGTCCAAACAATTTCAAAATCTTCTCAATTTGTCGACTTTCTCGTTCCAAGCCTTCGCTGCTTGTTTCAACCCATAGAGACTTTTATTTCATTTGCACACCATGTGCTCCTTTCCTAGAAATTTAAATCCTTCTGGCTGTTTCATATATATTGTTTCCTTAAGGGCATGTGACACAGCTAAATACCTATATTACCGACCTCACTTTATCAGTTCTCTGAATGTTTTTTTGAACCTAAGAACTTTTTTGTAATTAAAATATCCAGGTAAAACTTTGGAAAATGTATTAGAATACAATAAAGAAATAAAGAAATGCAAGAGCCGAAAGAAAACTACGTTTAAGTACAAATCTTAATAATAAAAGATGTAAAAAAAAAATATTTCAACTATCAATTCCATCGGCATCAGCCGGTAACGTTGTACACGAAAATATGAACCCTGGCGGCCACTAGACGAGGATCTAGAGGGTTCGTATTTTCGTGTACAACGTTACCGGATGATGCCAATGGAATTGATACGAGTAGTTGAAATTTTTTTTAATCTTTTAATATTAAGCTTTGTACTTAGACGTAGTTTTTTTACGGCTCTTGCATTTCTCAAAGTTTGAGACCGATATTTTATGTATAAAAAAAGTTCGAACGTTAAAAAAATGTCGAGGTTCAGAAAAAAGATGAAATAATTTTCAGTGAAGTTCCTACCGAAATGCAGTACCTAAACGTACTTTATTGTACTCTAATACATTTCCCAAAGTTTCAGCTCGATATTTTATTTACAAAAAAAGTTCTTAGGTTCAAAAAAGCATTCAGTGAACTGAAAATGTGAGGTAGGTAATATAGGTATTTAGCTGTGTCACATGCCCTTAAGGTCTCCGTTCAAACCAAATAAAACTATTTTTGTAAGACACTTGTATGGAAAAAATTAAGTTTTACAAAGATTATCGGGTGTTTAAAGTGAAAATAGTTAATTAATTTTTAAATAAAATTTTCATATTTTATTTATAAATTCAAATTTTAAATATATATTTATTTGTGTAAGTCATGTCTATATACATTATAGTCTATAAAGAGAACGGTAACAACGATTGACTCTACTGTCTCTCTCTTTACCCTCTTTTTATTACTTTGTTCTATAATTGTAATGAGCCGATCACACTGATTTTTGTAAACATATTTTTTGGAGTTTCGTTTTTGAAGGTTTCTTCTAAATTCAATAAATAAAAGCACTAAACCATACAGTGCTGTCATTGTTTAAAGTTCGGATCTGTTTCAACTCTATTTATAAAAATGTATGCACAGTAAAAAAAATGTTCAAAATGATACCGAAATCAATGTCATTTTGATATGCAACAAAAATGATACCGAATTCAAGAGCATTTGGATCCGCCAGAGTGAATAATCGACTTTTGGGATCATAATGATCTGATTCGGGATCATGTATAAAGTCAAACCAAGATGGCTGACGTTCTTAGAGTACTTTAGCTCATATACAAGCTTTTCATGGTTTTTGATCGTTCAGTGCAATGAAAAAGTTGAAAAAATAATGAAATCTCATATTAGAAAATATCACCTGTTAAGTTTAGTTGTCACTTACGTGCAGTAGATGCAATTTTTAGGTTATGTCGTTATCACACCAGCGCCAAGAACTGGCGGCCAGTTTGTTTAGTATAACAAATGAACCAAAAAATAAGATCAAATTGATCTGAATGGACAGATCATTATGATCTCGAGAGTCAAATGATCGTTGCAAAAAAATGCTCTGCAACAAAATTGACCCTCTTTTTACTGTGTGGTTCCGAGTAAAAATTAATTAAGTTAGATTACAATTGTTTAAGAAATTTCGGCACACGATGGTGTCCCTCTTTAGTTAATTATTCAGACAATATATTTACACATATAGTTTAATAGTTAATAATGTGGTTAACATGACAGTTGTTAGTTTTGAGAAACATATCTTAGGTCGACTTTTTTGGTATGCTAATTGATAAACAATTGTTAGACATAATTTTTAATTTCTTCGGTATTAGCATTAACTAAAGTTTTTAGTTATTAAAGAATGATTACAAAAAAATATCTTAATCTCTTATTATTACAGTTAAGTTATAATTACATCTGCTTATAACATAGTCAATGTAAAATTCATTTAGTATTAAAACAACTAATATTTATAGTGGTTATCTGTAATAACTCTTCAATAATTAATAAACAGAGAATTAACTAAAAAACAGATCTCAATCTTTTATTTAAAATGTTTAAGAATATCAATTTTGCTTAATTCTATGTATCCCTTCAACTTACTAAAATCATTTCTAATATGTTGTGATCTTGTCAACATGAAAAGTGTTGCTTTGAAATCTTTTATGTTTATTTCGAAACTTTAGGAAATCATTTCAAATCATAAATTATTTTCGAAAAAAGTCAGATTTTTAACAAAACAGTTCAATTTTCAACAAAAAAGACTATCTTTCGACCAATTGCATTTTTGACCGAAAATACGACATTTTTCACCACAAAGTGTTAGAACTTTATATTTTATACGCGTAAATCTTCGAACATTTGAATAACAAATCTAGAGCTTTAATTTTAAAAGTTTAAGATTAAAAATGATTACACTTTGAGTGTTTTGATTTGCTGATCAGTTTTTGCAACTACAAATGACAACATTTGTGTCTTCTAGAATCTATCAATTTTAGGAACCGTGATCAAATCATTCTTAATTGTTAAATTTTTATTTGCAGTCAAAAAGTTTTTCTTTTTCGACCTAGGATTTCTGTAAATTCGTGTAGATTCTTGCAGTTGTACTTTTTTGTAAATTCTGATAGAAAATACAATAAAATACAATATACAGTAAAATACAAAAAAAAAGTACAAAATTTGTCCTAATAATAGAAAACAGTTGTACTTTCCTATAATTTTATTGTAATTTACTGTATTTATCTGTGAATTCCTGTAAACATGGTTTTAATTTGTTTTGAATTTTTGTAAAATAATGTCCACCAGGGCAATACATGAATTTTATGCAATTTTTCTCCTCGCAGAATCGAATTTCTGTGGATAAAATTCTGTTTCCAAACCAATTTCCAATGGATTTCGATGTTTTTTATCGACCGTAAGGCTTCCAGGTATAAAGAGTCAGTGAACAAAAAATGTTTAAATAATTAACTATAGTCTTATCTATTAGTAAAGTATCATTACAAAGAGTAATTTAAAATGTAGTTTTAGTTGAGTTTGCTAAGAAAATAGAGTCTGTGCTTGGAAAAATGGTGAAGATGTGTAATTATTTATAAAAAGTTTTTTTGTTGATATATAAAAAATTGTTGATTAGGCAAAATGAATTGAAAATTGAAAAAAATTCTCTACATAAAAGTAGATGTGCAAAGCTGAATCTAGGAAAATTCATATATAGTCAGTAGGTCAGTATAGCAAGGTAGAAGAAGAGGATGACTCAAATATAAATAGGCGGAGTTCTTGTGTGTCCACCTAAATGGTAACGCGAGCGGAATTCAGGAAGAAAATAAAGAGGGCCCGAAAGCTTGCAGGTAAAATCCTAACCGTGAGCGGAATTCGTGTGCACCGGGCCAGACCACATAAGCGAGAAGTGGCACCTTCATGGCATCCTCTCGTTAGGACGCCTCGATATATATAATTTTATAATTATATACGAAAATTGTTTTAGAAACAGTTAAACTTTAACTCGAGTAATTTCTATTAACACTTCAGTGTAATACTTTAACTAGTCTACAAACATGAACATTTTTAACTATTTGAAATTTTTCTGTTTTCTACATTTCAGTCTGCAATAATTTCATTTAGAGATTGCCCAATTGAAAAACGTACGTTTAAATTTTGAACGCTTTCAATTAATTCATGACTATTCATTTTTTATATATAAACTTTCAAGTTTACAATTCAAAATTTGAAGACTTGAATCTCATCGAGATGAAAATTATTCTTATTGAATAGTTGAAAATGTTTGAAAATTAGATTTCCAAAGCTTTGAAGTTTTATTGATCCCATTTTCAAAACTCTAATCTACAAACATTTCAATATTTAACGTTTTGGAACTTTTTTCTTTTTTTAAATTTCAATCTGAAGCTTTACAAAATTTCAAAAGATTTTTAAAGATTTTAAATGTTTGTGGGTGTTTTAAAAGATGTAAAGGAATCTTTAATTTGTATTTATTATTTGAAGGAATTTCAAAGAAGGAAAAAAATTGTAGAAGGGTTATTTTAAAAAATTCAAAAGTACTTTAGAAATCTTAAAAAAAAGTTCTAGTTATTTCAAAAGATTTTAAAGAATTTGACGAATTTGAGAGAATTTAAAAAGATTCCAAGTAACTTTCAATTGATTATGGTAAGTTAATATGAGCTATTTAAAAAAATTCAAAAGTACTTTAAAAATCTTCAAAAAAAAGTTTAAGGTGTGTAAAAATATTTTGAAGGAATTGCAATATTTGAGAGTATTTAAAAATGGTCCAAGGAATTTTTGATTGTTCGCGTTAATTTAATATGAGATTTGTTTTAAAATATGCATACAATTTCATATATTTATGCATATTAACAGTTATTAATAGGGGTAATAGGCCCAGTTGGCCCCTGGATATTAATGATTTAATAGACAAAGTTAGATATGAAAAAAATAAGATATATATTTTCGTTTTTTATGCTTGCAGTTGATTTTTTCAATTTCTAAGAATTTTGCGAGTCACTCAAAAAAAGACTGTTTAAATAAACCGCCTGTAATTAAGTCTATTAATAAATATTACGAGTTTACCGCAACATCAATTTTGTAAATGGAAATTTTCAATTAACTAATTTCATTTCATGATCAAATATTTTCCAACTGTTTCTAAACATTATTGATTCAAAAGAAAATTTTAATTGCAAATGTGTTCTAATATTATAGGAAATAACTCTGTTCTTAAAATTTTTCTATTGTAGCATACAATTTGTTAACTTTTTCAAACTTTGAAAGAGGTAAGAAAAATTAATTACATAATGGGCAAAAAACTTAGAATATCTTAATCTTTTAAATAATTGTGTTTTGATTTTAAAACACACGAAAGAAAATCTGGAAGAATTTAGGACAATTAAAAGATTGTTTAGGAAAACTGAATGATTTGAAAAGATATTTCGAAGGTGTAGAAGTTTTGTAAAGGTTTTAAAGTCACTTAATATTTGAAATTTTTTAGACAATTAAAAATTTTCTATACATTTTTAAAACGATTTTTAACAATTTTATAAAATGTTGAGTGTTTCGAAAAAAATGTTAGAAGCTATTTAAGAATTTTGTAAGGATGAAATATTTTGGGTAAGATTCCTCTGAAAGTTTCTACAAATCTCTAAGTTTTGAAGGTCATTGTAAAAATGTAATTTTTTTTCACAAAAATGCATAAAAATTGTCTGCATTTTTTTCGGCATATGTGAAATCTTCAAAAAAGTTTTTGAAATATCTCCGGAATCTTACGAAAATTATATTTACATAGCTTTAAAAAGAAACAGATAAGCGGCGATTTCTTCTTGTCAAAACATGGAATGTGGTTTTACCTTCGTAACAAGCTAATAGTTATTCTAAATTTGTATTTTTTATTAAAAAAGATTGTAATTGCAAAAGAACATCATTTTTTAACTCTAAACTGCAGCTGAAATTAATAACCCAGATTTTTTAAAAGTTTTTTTCCCCTATTATTAAAGGCTGAATCTAATAACTTAGTTATTAGTACATACACAGAATTAGGAAATGTGAAAAGTATTAAAAGTTAAAAAAAATTAGATATTTTTTATTTACTTTATTTTAATCAATTTATTTATTTCATTAAAGTTCAAGTAAATACTATTTAATTAGATTATGTAATAAGTGTTCAAGAACTGGAGGTGTTAAGAATCTGCAAGAATCGAAGATTCCCCTTCGCCCTACCAATATCCTTTCAACAAATTGGGCGAATTCAAAACAAAATCACACTTTGCGGACTATTCTAATTTAATCATTTTAAATTGTCTTAAATATATAAAAAAATTATATCGAAGAATACGAATTTAGGAAATATTGAATATAAAATTTAAAAAAAAAATCAAACAACCACTGCGTGGTCCTACTGTCAGCAATCATCAACTAAAAATGACACCAGCTCCCAGAATATACGCGATAAATCACACCTATGGCCACGTCTCACGACCGTGAACTGGGTGGTATAAAGTATTTATTTTTCTCGAAAATTTTTAAGTATTGATACTTTTGTTTTACCGGATTCTTGAGTCGCCGCATTTTTTATGTTTTAAATATTTTTAAATTTTCTTTAAAAATTATATTTTTTTAATTAAAATAAAAACTTTCCCCGGAATCTTAGCCCAAAAAATTTAATTTCTTAAAAACCTTACAAATTCTGAAAAAGAATGTAAAATTTTATTTCAAAATATTCAAAAATTTTAATTTTCTTTTATCTCTTAAAAGTCTTCTCAATATTGAAACTAGCTGTTAAAGTTTCAAAATAATGTTTTTAATAAATTCGATTTATTCCTATTTTTTAATTGTACAAAATTATAGAAATTACCTTAAAATTTACCAGTTTTTTGTACAACTTTTTAAAATGTTTAAAAAAGTTGTAGAATATTCGCTCAAAAATATTTTTAAATAAATTTGGTAATTTTCTTTAAAAATCTTGAAATCTTTTAAAATATTCTCTTTAAATTAACATTGAAGATAAGAAATTGTAAATTTTCTAATGAAACTTAAGAAAACTTTTTTATCCTTTTCAAATCTTTCAAAATTCTAAACAAGATTTTTCTTTCGAAATCTCAAAAAATCTACATTTCGCTCAACATTTATCGTTTTCACAGCAAATAACAAACGGAAAACATCCACTAAAATCATATACATGCAGAATGTAATCAGTCAGGTTTTCGAACAAATTAAAAATATTTTGACAATTTTGAAAGATAATGAAAGAATATTCTTCAGATTCATATGAAAATTTAAAAGGATTTTTTGTTTTTTAAAATAAATTGTTAGAGAAAATTTTTAAGGATTTATAAGAATGCTAAGATAGAATCCAAAATATCTTCGGCAATTAAAAAATTTTTTTAAGACGTAAAAATTTTAAGACAAATTTGGGCGTTGAAGAATAAATATTCTATAAAAAAAGAGTTCTCAACTATGAAGATTAATTTTAAAACAATAAAAAATAAATAGAATAGTTAAGGTTTGAACTACAAAATTTAACTTGTTGAATACTTCAATTGTCAATCAAAAATCGAAAATGAATAAATTAATTTTTAACCAAATATTTGAATTTTCAATAAAGGAATCTCCATACAAGCTTTATTGTCTACCAAAAAACATCGAATTAAAAAAAAATTTCCATTTTTACATTATATTAGATCAAATTAAATATTACATCAATTTATATGAATCTAGGCAATATTCCATATGAAAATTTGAAGAAAAAGATTAAACAACCACCGCATGGTTCCACTGTCAGCAACCGTCGTCTAAAAATGACACCAGTCCGTGCATATACGCGATAAATCATATTTACTTTTTCGGAAATTTCTGGGTGTTGATACTTTTGTTTACCAGATTCTTGAGCAAACGCAGTTTTTAAATGTTTTAAAAAGTTTCATAATATTTGTAAATTTTCGTTAAAAACTTTTGTTTTTTAAATAAAAAATAATTTAAGACTTTCCACAAAATGTTAGGCCAAAAATGTTTAATTTCTTAAATCCTTTCCAAATTCTGAAATAGAATCCAAAACTTTATTTCAAAATCTTCAGAAATCTAAATTTTCTTTTATCTTTTAAAAATTTTCTTAATATTAAAATTGTCCAGAATCTTTTTTAGCCATTTCTTGAAATGTTTTTAAAAAGTTTTAGAACAATCTCTCAAAATTAATTTTTGATAATTTTCACAATTTTCTTCAAAAATCTTGGAATCTCTTTATGTATTCTCTTCAAATCAACTTTAAAAATAAGAAAAATGTTACATTTTTTAGGAAACTTAAAAAAATTTTTTATAATATTCAAATCTTTCAAAATTCTTAAAAAGCTTTTTCTTTCGAAATATTAAAAAATCTATATTTCGTTCAACGTTCGTCGGCATCTCAGCAAATAACAAACTGAAAACATCCACTAAAATCATATTCATACAAAAAATTTGAAAGGATTTCTTTTTTTTTTAAATAAATTGTTAGAGGAAATTTTAAAAGATTTCTAAAAATGCTGAGAAAGAATCCATAATATCTTCAGCAATTTTTAAATTTTTTAAGACGTAAAAATTGTAAGAAAAATTTGGGTGTTGAAGTGATGAAAAATATTTTAGAAGTTTAAAAGATTTCCTAATATTTATAAAATATTCATAAAACGACGAATTTTCAAGAAATAGTTCAATATTCTATAAAAAAAAGTATCTTTCAATTAAAAAAACCCTGTCATTATTTGCAAGATTACATGATTTTTGCACTTTTTCCACAACATTTAAAAAATTCAATGACCCTGCCAAGTCTTCCGAGTTTTATGTAAAAGAAATAATTAACTTACGTTACGTCCCATTTGTGTTTTAAATAAACATTCTTACCTTTCGTAAAACAAAAGTTATAATTAGCCTTTCGACTGAAGTGTAATTTAATAAATTTTTCCAATTTCACTACACAAAAAATACTTTAAACAAATTATTGAAAAAAAATCGGTTTTGAAAGATTTTGAATTACATGCTTAGAAACGTTTTTTAAACTTTTAACGTTTTCAAGAGAATGAAACAATTTTCTTAAGATTAATACGAACATTTGAAAGGATTTTTTTTATATTAATTTTTTTTAAACATTTCTATAAATTCCGAAAAAAATTTGGAACAAAATTTAAGACAAGCTCAATTTTCAACCTAAAAACAACGGATTTAAAAAAAGTTTAATTTTCAATAAAAAGAAGTATTTTGAACCTAGAAAATTAATTTTCTGATAAAAAAAACAAACTTGAAAAAAAAATTTTTAATTGTCAACCAAAGAGATGAATTTGTTACTGAAAAAGATCAATTTTGAACAATAATTAAAATAGTTATATTTTCAATTCAAAATCAACAAATTTCCAAAAAGAATTAAATTTTTAATGAAAAAGGTGATTTTCTAAACGAGAAGATAAATTTTCTACCGACAAAAACAGTGGATTCAAAAAATATATAGTAATCTTTAAACACCAAAAAAGTATTAATTTGCAATCAAAATGTTTGTTATTTTCCACCACATTTTATTTTTTTATCGTTATTTACTAAAAGAATGATTAAAATTTTGATTAATAGGCTCTTAAATTAATCTTTGAATACCAAAAAAAAAACAGTAATTGTTTCAAAATGTTTAATTATGCATAATTTTAAAAATTCGCTTAAGAGCATGCAGATTCTTTTATGTAAACTTTTTAATAAAAGCATCCCAAATTCACCTAGCCAGTTTGCGTACTGGAATATAGACCATATACGCGAAGTTACCCACTTTGATCTTCTCTACCGACATTGTCAAACTGGAAAAATGCCGTCCTGTTTAACCGCTCAAGTAGAACCGTCTCTCATCTATTTCCATCGACATAGGAAACACGGGACTAGGCATGCCATTGCGGGGTTGATGCAATGAAGGGGGAGGTCTGCCATCTTTTGATGTCCCGCGAAAAACATGGCAGCGCGCACATGTTTAATTTTTCTTTCACAGTTTGTCGGCCCAAAACGCTCGTGCACATAATTAAGTGGCACATCGTAAGATGGCGGCCCATCCCACTCATGGAATTCTCCCCCTTCCCGTGAACTCAACCCCGCTCGCCAAGTTTGGATAGCATGCCTAGTCCCGTGTTTCCTATGTCCATGTCTATTTCAGTTCGTAAACTGGCCCAAAGATATTATAAACGTAGATGCGATGCGGGCTTAGTTACCAGCGATAAATATAGACGGCGTGTCCGGCGAAAATTGTCAGTTCCCCTCTAACCACCGTTCCCCGGCTATAGCACCCATCGACAACAGCCACTTAGAGCGCTGTAAGCAACTCTCAGTAGGCCCCTCGAGGCGCACTAATGGTTACTTAACTCGGACAAGAACCATTTGGATTGAAATTAAATGGCCAATTAAAACATTTTTACATTTATAACTTTGCAAAGCATGGTTATTTTAATAAATACCACAAATAAAAGTCGATGAATAATTTATATTACGGTTTCATATATTTTTCACTATTTCTAAAATTATTACTTATAATTTTCATTCCATATATTTTCTATATATAGTTCTTTAATATTATTTATTTTTATTTTTGTGGTCTGCAATTTCTATGGATTTTTTTAGACTTTTGTAAAAATATAATTATAATTCCAACACTGACAAATATTTTTTTTTGAATCAAACAATACAATTTGTTTGAATTCATGTAATTGAATCTGACAAATTTTTTGCTTCAATTAAAAAAAGTTTTATTTAATTTTAAGAAATGGAAACTATTTGTCTTATAGATTTAAGCAAATTATTTTTTTTAGTACAATTTGTTTAATTTAAACAAAACGTTGACTTTTATTAAACAATGCATTTGTTTAAAATATGTTTATTCGAATTCATAAAAATATTTGTTTGATTCAAACAAAAAATACAGTACAAAGCTTTACTACCAAGTGCCGCTAGGCGTGATAAAGCGCTGCCGATGGTTCCTAAGTAACTAACCTAGAATCTGAATTAATTTATCAAGTGATTTATTTGATGGCATTAGTATTTTTTCAGTGTTGTATTATTCTGCAGATTCTGATTTACTGTAAAATCTGAAATTAATTGAAAAATGGACGAAATTTCTCTAGTTTAAAAATTACTTGAATTGTAAGGCGTTTACCTTGGATATAATTGAAGATTTCGAATGTGAGTAAATCTTTTTCAACACTAACTTCCTTTCTTTATAAAGATGATTTATGACATCAATCATGTTTTTTTCTATTATAATTATCATTGTGTAATTAAAAGCAGGAGCACTTATATATAAATTCAATTCAAATGTCTAACTTTGGTTCGTTTCTCATTATTCTAATTTATTATTGTTTTATTCAGAAATGAGAAGCACACAGTTAACAATTAACCAGAATTAAGCTTCGGAATGAATACGTGTTTCTGGTTTTGCATATACAACGATACTTATGATTAAGAATAAACATATTATCGAGCTCATACATTATTTTTATACAGAATGGTGGATTTTGAGGTTAAGTGTAAAAAAAAGATTTACTTCACTTGAAAAAAGTCTATAATGAATTGAAAAAATATGTATTCAATGTAAAGAAGAACTTTAATTATTTTAAACAAGAGATTTATTTAAACAACCCAAAAGTGTATTTGAACCAAACAAATAAGGACAAAAAAATTATTTAATTTAAACAAACATTTGTTTGACCCCATAATAAAGAAATAATTTGTTTAATTCAAACAAACATTTTTCTGAGTGAAGTGATATGAAAATTGTTCTTTCGGTTTTTAGATATTAAGACGGCAGTTTCAAGCCAGATTACGTTTCCCATTGACAAACAAAATTAGACGAACAGAATTTCACTGTCATATTCATTAAAAATATCAATTTCATTCTGAAACCTGATAATCCCGAATTTAAAAATTCTAAAATAATGAAATTCTGGACAGTTTACAATATTATCGAATTTGAAAATTCCCGAATAATAAAACTCCAGGCCGAATGCTGTCTAATGATAAAATATATAAACTAGAAAATTTCCGAATTGCAGAAATTGAGAAAACAGTTTTATAGTCAATATTATTTATTTATTGCAAATACAATAATCAAATATTTTTATTATAGAAATTTTGTTTCATGTTTAATTTTGATAAATTATTGTTTTAATTTAAAATAACAATAATTGTATAAAAATGTGATACAAACATAAATAAATAAAGTTTATCACATTCTCATTCATAATGAGAAAAGGTTTTTTGCGAAAAATGACTTTCGCGAATTTAATGAAATTTCGACGTTTTGAGGCTCCTTGAGTCAGAAAAACGAATTTTTACGTCGGTATCTGTGTGTCTCTTTGACGACTACGTCGTCGTTGTTATTGATGTTGTTGTTGTCTGTATATCGGATAACTTTCGAAAAAATAGTCGGATTGGATTGTGCTTTGACACAGTTTTTTCATTTTAAGAATTGTATGTAAAAATTGTACTATTTTTATTTTTATAAAAAATATTTTTCTTCAATTAAATTATTACAATAAAAGTGTTTCGAAGAGATTTTTTAAAAATCTTTCGGGTAATAAAATTAGTATTAATAGGTCGACAAAGGTTTGTTTTCTTTACCAAATTTGGCTTTCTTCTAAATTTTTCCAGTTGTTTTTACTATAGTACAATTTACGTTTGTATATCGGGCGAAGAAATCCATTCTATTGTTTGACAAATATTCTTTGTAAGGCAATGAAAAAAACCACATTTCAATGTTTTCTATGAAAAACACAATCCCTGAGTGACAGCACAAAATCGGCAACAATGAGAGTCAATTTATTCAGGAACAAGATTTTTGAACCAAAATGACCTTGAGTGAATCTTCAATATATATTTGTTAATTTTTACAAAAATCAGGCGTTATTTTATTGACACAAAAAATAATAATAATAATTTTTGAGGGTGACAAATGATCAAAAAATTAATAAAACTTGAAGTTGTACGATTTTAATGTGTAACTAAATAATTTGAAATGTTTCAATCTAAAATTATCGAATACTTTCCATTCAAAAATTTTTTAAATTGCTGTTCCGGAGACTAAATAACACTTATTCTTTTATTGAGAAATCACAATGAGAATTATTAAAAAAGTTTTTAAAAGAGTTTTCAAAAACTTAAAAAAGGTCAAACGTTTTAATAGTTCAATATATATGATAGAACCTCTATAAATTTGAAATTAGTCTATACTTTTTCATGTTTGAGCTACAATTATTCAATTTTAGAAGTTATAAATTACAATCGTGAAAAATAAATAAAATGTTTTAATTGATTGATATTTAAAACAAACAACATCTAAATGCAGCAAACATTGAATTTGAAATGCGTTGAATTCAAGGTATATTTTAAAAAGAAAGCCGAAAGCAGAGTATCGCCTTTCAAAAGAAGCGGATGAAAGTGACTCGCTGTATTGCAAATGAACATGGAAAATGGTGTTTTCTCGCATTTTTAAATGTTAACTTTCAACTTTTTCGCGTTGTAATAATTTCGAATCCCATAATGTTATTTTTTACCTAGCCTATAACTAATAACGAAAATTCTGAAAATTCAAACAATAAGGCTGTATTCTGAAAATGAAGCATATTTAACGTTAAAATTCAAGTTCTTGAACTGAAGGCCTAAAAATTTGACAATTTTACAATTAGTGTTGTGTAAATTGTATTGGCATCTTAAAAGAGTATAAATATTTTTTAAATTAGTTTTGAAATTTTCGGAAGTTTACCTTTTTTACATACCTCGATGTCAAAAAAGCCTACCCATTTTTTTCAAATTTTAATCACTTATTTTCTAAGAGAAAATCACCCCCGTTTACCAGTGACTGAAATCGATTAAAAAAAATCGCCAAGACCCAAGAATAAAAATTGGACGTACAGCGAATTTTTTAATTTTTAATTGAGATTATCTTTAACTTTGTAATATCCAAAATTTCCATACATATATTTTTTTATAAATACTGTAGGAAAAAATCAACAAGATCGAACGCCGAAATTATAATTAGGGCGAATTTTCTCTAATTGTATGGGGACGGCTGAAATATCCCGATAAATATAATTCCCGACTCGGTAAAACTCTCTGTCCCGAATAATAAAATTGCAAAAGTAATAAAATTCCTGAACAGTTTATACTATTATCGAATTTAAAAATTTCCAAATAAGAAAACACCCCAAATAAAATTGTTTTTAAATCAATATTAATTATTTATTAAAAATACGATAACAAAATATTTGTATCAAATATATTTTTGTTTAACATTTAAAGGGTTAAAAATTATTTGTTTCAATTAAAAATTTAAATTATGCAAAAATTTTACCGGCCATTTATATATAAAAATCTCGTGTTTTTCAATAAATAATAAAAAATGCAGTGATATGCATACATGTCAAACTTTTCTAATCTCAAAGCAGCACCTCGATAGGGCAGAAAGTGTAATGTCCTATATATATATATATATATATAATTCCCCACTCTGACGCCCCGTACCGCATCTGCGTTTATAATATCTTTGACTGGTCTGAGAAATTGGGGCGCCTTATTTTAGTTCGCAAAAACCTCAGGTAATAGGTGACGCTGGCGAAAATCGTTCGAAATTAAATACCACCAAAGATATTTTACCTAGATGCGGCAAGGGTCAGGAGTGGGGACGGCCGATATATATATCTAACTACATTTTCGACCATATTGAGGTGCTGCCGGGTGCACACTGAAAGTTGTTGAATTCCAAACTGAAAGTGATTTTCTGTTTGTCGCGTTCGCCTTCGACATCACTATAGCAATATTTGCTATAGCTGAGTTGGTCGACTGGCTCTGTACGCGAAAAATGTTGTTAACGCTGAATTACCTAATTGTATTAAAATTACAGAGAGCCTAAAATTATTCTATTTATTATTTTTTTTAAATTGATTAATTTCTCTTACGGTTGGTTTGAAAAGAGACATTTTCGGGATAATAAATAAATAGATTAAAAAAAATTCTTTTCGTACTTTAGAATTGTAGTGACATTTCAAAAATTCTTTTTTTAATAAACATAACATTTAAATGAAATTGAGATAAATTTTAAAATTAAATAAAATTTAGTTAAATTCCAAATTTAAATAAAATTTGTTTCAATTGTAGCTAAATTCAACATTTAAATAAAATTTAGATGAATTTAAAAATTAAATAAAGTTTAGTGTAATTAAATTAATTTCTCGTCAGCTGTATTTTAAAAGAGAAATTTTCGACATACTACGTAAACAAGTTTAAAAAGAATTCTATTCGTACTTTAACATTGATTGCAGTGCAATTTTTAAAACTATTTTGTAAAACTAAATCTAAAGATTAAATACAATTTAGTTAAATTCAGCATTTAAGTAAATTTTAGTTTAATTAAAGTAATGTTCAGTCAAAAATTATAGATGTTTCATGTGCGTTAAATGGTTTTAAATTAAAGTGCAATCTAGTTAAATTAAAATAAAACTGTAGTTAAATTTTAAATTTGAATACATTTTTGAAACCAGTAATATTAAAAATAGTGCATCCATATTGAAAAATAAAATTATTAATGCTATTTACGTAGAATGTAAATGACATAAGATTTTTTCACTAGATTTCACAAATTGAATATTTACTTGCAATTTAGTTAATAAATCGAGCATCATATAAATCATTATTTAGTAAATGAAAGGTGATATAGTAGTGATCTTAAACAAAGTTTGTTTTTTGTGTATTTTTTATTCTTAGTTTTTATTAAGTACAATTACAAGTTTATGTACAATACGCATTTTAACCGTTTTATTGGATACAGATATATGGACAAAAAGCTC
>NC_046658.1:31560340-31562840 GCF_010883055.1 Belonocnema kinseyi
ATATGTATATATGTATATATTTATATAAATAAAAATGAACTAATAATACGTACCTACTTGCAAAAAATAATTGTGCTGAAATATTTCATTGACTTTCAATTTGTACAATAATATTACTAATTAAATAAATAATTAATTAGCTGAATATGTTATTGAGGTATTTTCTAGTTTTCTATTTTTTAAATAGAAATATGAAAATAGAGTGTTTTGCGCATGAAAAGAATTCTTGAAATTGTCCCGAATTTTCACGTAAAAATTTAAAGTGTTATACTTTTTACGAATAAAATAGTAAAATAAAACATTTTTTGATATTATACTAAAGTATTGTTTAGTTTTCTTTTCTTTAAATAGAAATGTGAAAATAAAGTGTATATTTTTTGCATTAAAAGAATTATTTAAATTGTCCGGAATGTTCACGTTCCCAATAATATCCTAAATTAAAATGTACGGAACCAAATAATTGTCCAATGATTAAATTCCGGAAATTTAATATTGACAAAAATATACCACGTGGTATATGGATGGCCCCAAATAGTCAATTGTTTATCTTGTATCGCTAATTGTATAATTCAGAATTTATATAATTCGTTAAATTATAATTGCGGAGATTTTTAAATTGGGTCACTTTGTATTCTCAAAATTTTGTTACGTTAATCTGTATATTCGGCATCTCATTTTGAATTATTTTTTATTATTATTCCTTTTATTTATTACAGTCACATATTTTTTCTGCTTCTGTTTCGCATCAGCCATTTAAATTTTTTTTAAATTTCCTATTTTTCCTATTAATAAAACCTAAAAAAAAATTCCCGATTATAGAAGATGTCTCGATGCTGAGAATTAATATTTTAACGATTGCAAATAATAATGCAATAATGCAAAATTTTAAATTTAATCATTTCTCTAAATCGCACACTAGTATAAAAAAGAGTATTAAAGATAGTATGTATTACAAGTAGCAATGGATTTAAAATTAAAGGAATAAAATAGAAGGGAAGTTAGTATTGATGTAAGACTTTTTCAATATGAAACTTTATTTGAAAATGATTATATACATATATATATAGTATAACAAAAATGAAAAAATTTATCATAAATATATGTACTTATGTAAGTTATTAAATGTATAGATGTATAGAAATTAGCGTAACTATAAATTATATTTGTATAAAAATAGATGGTCCGTTGCTTCTTAGTTTCAACAGTGGAGTTGTGATAGGAATTTTAAGAACAATTTAAGTATTTTTGTATTATACTGTTAAACTCTATGATATCGTTATTGAAATAAGAATGAACTCCACAGTTTACTCAGCCCTCTCACCAGAAGTGTAAGGTACTAAATTAAATAAATTAATGATTTAATTTGGAACCTATATATACTCCATACGGCAAGGTGAGCAATCCATCGAGAGAGAAAATGTTTTTAAGCTTTTAAACCCACGTGGCTTAGAATAACATAAGAAAAAATGCAAAAAAAGTACCAAATTCTAACAGATAAAACGGCAGCAAAATAAATTAAACTGCATTTGTTCTTAGGTTTTCTGCTGAAAAATTAAAATATGTTAGTAAAACTTACAATATATTTTTTTTCTTAAGAATACGATCAATTAAAATATATATACATTATCCTAAAATTTAAAACGTAAATTGCGTGCATCGGTGCTTAATTCAGAAAGTTTCAGAGTTTGGGAATTTCTTAGAGCGATCGACGATTGAATGTCTAAATTAGCTAATTAATTAGACATGCATTAATTTATTACACATGCATTAAATTTTTTAATTTGCGCGAAGATTTGACATCCTCCATTGTGCTGTTCTTTCGCTTGTTGGTCCCCGTCATCCTTTTTTTAGCAGCATTATCTCTTCGCTTTTGAAGATTGACTGCCCTGGCTTCTCTATTGTCGAATGTGAAAACACGATGCAATTTTGCTTTAAATAAGCATCTCATTGCAAAGAGTCTATGTTCGTAGCAAGGATCAGATTCTGCGAACCAATCAGGGTATACTGAACTGATGTCGCGAATGGCTGTCTTTTCGATCATTTCTTCCACTTTCGCCTGATAACGTACTTGCTTAATGATCCTCTCAAATGAAATCAAATTCCCTGTTACGATCTCGCGAAATTTCACAGGTTTCTTCAAAAGGGTTACTTTATACGAAGACTTACTTTCGTGTTCGCGAAATTCGATGAAAGTATCATCAACATCTCCTGCGTCTTCTGGAGGATTCAACAGGACTTGAAAACACTGATCGCAATCCCATTTCTTGGTTGTTGCATGTGCTGCATAGCCAGAGAAATATAAAATTGAGCTACCTTCATAGGTACCACTATACGCTTGAAAAGGTAGAATTGAATCGACCTTTTCAAATTCGTATAACTGGCTCACGAATTCGTCAGCATTGACATGGAAATTCTGATTCTGTGAGTCATGATTTCCGTTATCCTTGTTTTCAATACTGTCATCATCATCATCATCATCATCATCATCATCATCATCATC
>NC_046658.1:31563973-31565818 GCF_010883055.1 Belonocnema kinseyi
GCTGAGCGCCGGGAGGAAAAGGAATATACAATTCGTAATTCTCTTCTTCTTTCCTACAAGCAAGCACGTCAGATTGATGATTTAGAGATAAAGATCTATGCAGTTGAGCATTTGCAACAGTATTTTCAATCGTTCTATTTTCCTTATGATAAACTCTTACCACACTTTCTTGATCAAAAGGACGATCAACAGCATTGTCCAGTTGCCTATAATCAATAGGCACTGCTCAACGAACAAGTTTCTGACGCTCTGGAGTTGTGAAATCCTGAGCACGAAAATGGCTGCCGCAAATCATCGTCCTCCATTCAACCGCAGATGGATTAATTCCCAAAAATTAAATTTTAACCATAATTTCAATCATATAACACAAATCAATTTATTTAATCAATGATTTTATTATGACAATTAATTTTATCATTAGACAATATTATTTCAAAATGTTTTAAGAGATTTAAGAAATATGCAAAATAATTCAGGATTTTTAATTTTTGAAATAGAAAAGTTGTAATTCCTTGTATAATTTTAAGACATATTTTTAATAAAATTCCTTAAAGTCCCTTTAACATCCTTCAAAATCTTGGTAGTCGTAAAATCCCTTAAAATTTCTTCAAAACCCACGAAATCTAAATGCTAAAAAAAGATGACATTATACACATATTACATAACGAGTAAAATAATTTTTCTGTCTAATCGTTTCGACAACCAAAATAATCTGAAGATAGTTTTCAAATGCGGCACATTTACAGAATTTGCGCTATTTCCAAACCGAAAAGATGATTTTTCAACCAGGAACATTAAATTTCTCTGAAAAGATCCATTTTTTTAAATATTTAAACAGAAAAATTTTCACGTAAAAAATTAATTTTTAATAAAAAAAATAATTTTCAACGAAAGAGATGAATTTTTAACAACAACAAATCAATTTTCTGCTAAAATAGTTATTTTCTTAATAAAATGATGAATCTTCAAGAAAAGAAATGAATTTTTAACCAAAAATAGAATAGTTACATTTTCATTAAAAAGTCAATTTTCAACAAAATAAAATAAATGTTTAACCAAATAGATTAATTTTAAAACAAGATGATATAATTTCCCTAAAAAATATTTGTTATAGACAAAACACTTGATACTTAAATTTTCAGAAAAAAGTTCATTTTCGATAATAAAAAAACTATTTTTCAATCTGAGATGAATTTTCAACAGAAAAAATATTTTTAATTTAGGAAGATAATTTCCTGCCAAAAATTAATCTTTTTGGCAGAAAATTAATTTACCTGAGTTAACAATATTTTCACTTTTTTCTGTTTGAAAATTCATCTCTTAGTTTGGAAAATAGGTTTTTTTCTATAGAAAATTATTTTTTTCGACTTAAAAGTTAACGATTTCATTTTTGATCTGAAACAGATCTTTCTTTTAGAGAAATTATATCATCTTGGTTTAAAATTAATTTTTTTAGTTAATAATTATTTTTTTATTAAACATGACTTTTTTCAGTTGAAAATTAAAATGATCGCATTTTGGTCAAAAACTTACCTTTTTTAGAGAAATTAAATCTTTTTGGTTAAAAATTCATCTTTTTGGTTGAAAATTTCTTTCAAAATTAAAAAATTTGGTTGAAAATACATGTATTTTGTTAAAATTATTCTTTTTTGATAAAAAATTAATCTTTCTGTTAAGAAAGTAAATAAAAACAAATGTTCGCTGTATCTTACCTACCTAACACTAATATTTATCCCAGTTAACATAAAAACACTCTTATAGCTAACAACTCTGATATTCCTGACCTGGAACCTCTCTTTAGGTAATATTTTAAATAATTCGATAAATAATAAATTCGGAAATTTC
>NC_046658.1:31565918-31568166 GCF_010883055.1 Belonocnema kinseyi
TGGTTTTGTTTAAAAATTAATTTCTTTTAACTACAAGAAAATTATACTTTATGGAAAATAAATTTCTTTTGTGCAAAGTTCATGTATTTGATTAAAAATTCCTTTTTTTCTTATACCATTTAGCCTTTTGGACAAAAATTTAACTTTTTGTTTAAAAATTTAAATATTTTGTTTAAAACAAATTTAACAAATTTTTTTGCAGAAAACTAATTGTTTTAGTTGAAAATTTAACTAGTTGTATTAAAAGTTAGTCAACTATTAATTAAAATTAATGTTATATTTTATAATTATATTATTAACGTTAATAATATGTATAATAGTAATAATATTCATACTATATAAACCTGAAAAACATAACCTCAAAATTGACTCATGCATGAAATGAAGAATCACGCGAAACATTAAATTCGCCAATTTCTTCCATTTCTTTCAAATAGGGATCGAGATATAAATAGAAGACCAGCGAAGTCTTCCGAAGCTTTTTAAGGATTTTAAATATTTGAGCATGTTTTGAAAGATCTCAAGGAATTTTCAACTTATTTTTATAATTTAAAGAAATTTCAAAGAATTTTAACAACTTTAGCAGGGTTATTTAAAAAAATTCCAAAGTACTTTAGAAATCTTTATAAGATGCCAAGGTCTTTCGAAATATTTTGAAGGTTTAGAAATATTTGAGAGTATTTTAAAACGTTCCAAGGAATTTTCAATTTTTGACAGTAATTTAATATGTGATTTTAAAGGATTTGATATATATTAGGATATTTTAATAGATTCCAAGACATTTTCAATTGATTTCAATAATTCAGTATGAGATTTTAAAAGATTTAAAATCTTTTAAGGTATTTTTAAACTTGTAAGGAATTTTCAAGAGCTTTCAAAAATTTAAAGCGTTTTTAAAAGATTCAAAAGTTTTCAGGATATTTTAAAACATTCCAACGAATTTTCAATTAATTTCAATAATTTCGATCGATTTCAAAGAATCTTAACGTTTTTTTTCTCATATTTTTTTTGGTTGATGATTCATCAATTAGTTGGATAAATTTGTTTTCTGAAAATGTAACTATTTAGTAGAAAATTTATTTTCTTTTTGGTTAAAAATTAATTTTTTTTACCATATATTTAACTATTCTATGTTTAAATGAAAATTGATCTTTTTTAGTTAAAATTTTTTGTATTTTATTGAATACTCTTCTTTCTTGGTAGAAAATTAATCTTTGTTGTCGAAAATTTAACTATGATTAAACATTAATTTTTGGTCACTTTTCTTTATCTGAACATATTCTTAGTATATGTAATTTATTTGTATTACTTAAAAAATTAGAAGATTGTGTTATAGAAATTAAGAATGAACAAGTCACTGAAAAGGTGATCAAGATAATTAGGTATAAAATCTAGATCTAGAAAGAATGGGATAAATTTACCATTGTATGACAAATTTTACTGTTGGTTATACATAAATCAATTTTAATAATAATATTTTAAAAATAATAACATGGAAGTAATTGAAGTAATTGATTGAAAATCCTGACCTTGAAATTCCATATTTTATTTTTATGATAAATACTTGTGAAAAGTAAAAAAATAAAAAGTTTTATTTGAATATTGTATTCCTGAAGAGGATAATTCGAATATTTACGTGAACATTCTGGACTATTTAAAGAATACTTTTTATGACAAAAATATTCACTTTATTTTCATATTTCTATTAAAAAAAAAGAAAACTAAAAAATACTTTAGTGCAATATCAAAAAATGTTTTCTTTCACTATTTTATTCGTAAAAAGTATAATACTACGAATTTTTATGTGAACATTGAACATTGTCTACCCACAAATTTTTTTCGCTCAGCTCAAACGATTTGCCCAATTTGATCATTCTCACTCCGCTCTATTATATATACACATATCGAATTTCACATTGAAAAAATTTATTATTAATGTAATCCTGGCTGTACTTCCTAATTGTAGTCAAAGTTTTATAAAAGAAAAAAAGTAAATTAATTATTAAAATAACAATTAGAAACAGGAGTGACAATTTACAAAAAATTTAAACTGGATCATGTGATTTTTTAAATCGCAATACGACGACGTGCGCATGTTAGACCTGCACTCACTTTTTTTCCTAATTTCACAACAAAGGAACACACGCATGCCGGTGCGATTAAAGCCTTTGGTATTTACGTGATTGGATATTATTTTTACCTTGAACTTGAGCTTAATCAATAGTTTACTGGTAGTGAATTATTTAAA
>NC_046658.1:31568266-31572112 GCF_010883055.1 Belonocnema kinseyi
TAATCAAATACATGAACTTTGCACAAAAGAAATTTATTTTCCATAAAGTATAATTTTCTTGTAGTTAAAAGAAATTAATTTTTAAACAAAACCAAAAAAAAACTACATAAAATAGTTAAATTTTCAGGAAGCAAATTTTAAAATCTCTTGAAATTTTGCAAAGCTCTTGGAAACTCCTTGCAATTTTAAAAATCCCCTAAAATATTTTAAATACTTTAAAATCTCATACTAAATTATTGAAATCAATTGAAAATTCCTTGGAATTTAGTAAAGTATCCTAAGATGTATCAAATCCTTTAAAATGTCATATTAAATTACTGTAATTAATTGAAAATCCCTTGGAACATTTTAAAATACTTTCAAATATTGCAATACCTTCAAAATATTTTGAGATACCTTGACCTTTTTTTTAAAAAGATTTTTAAACTACTTCTTTAAAACTCTTTGGAATTCCTTAAAATTAGAAAAATAGGATGAAAATTCCTTGATATCTTTTAAAACTTCCTCAAAAATTTAAAATGATTACAAATCTTTTTAAATCTCTTGAAATTTTTAAAGCTCTTGAAAATATCTTGAAATTAAAAAAAAAACCATGAGATATTTCAAATCCTGTAAAATCTCATACTAAATTATTAAAATCATTTAAAAATTCATTTAAATCTATTAAAATATCCTAAAATATATCAAATCCTTTAAAAGCTTTTGAAATCTCTTGAAAATTCCTTGAAAATTAAAAAATTTCCTAAAAAAATATACATATAATTTGATAATTATATACAAAAATCGTTTTAGAAGTAGTTAAACTTTAATTCCAGTAATTTCTATTAAAACTTTAATTTAATAGTTTAACTAATCTACAAAAATTTCAGTCTGAAATAATTTCATTCAGAGATTGTCCAATTGAAAAATATACATTTAAATTTTGAACGCATTCAATTTATTTGTAATTATTAATTTTTTATAAATAAACTTCCAAGTTTGCAATTCTAGATTTGAAGACTTGAATCCCATCGAGTTGAAAATTATTCCTATTTCGTAGTTGAAAATGTTTGAAAATAAAATTTCGAAAGGTAGGAATTTTTATTTGTTTTATTTTCAAAACTCTAATCTACAAACATTTCAATATTTAACGTTTTGAAACTTTTCTCTTTTTCAAATTTCAATCTGAAGCTTTACAAAATTTCAAGAGATTGCAAAAGATTTTCAAAGATTTTAAATATTTGAGGATGTTTTAAAAGATGTCAACGAATTTTCAATTTATTTTTATAATTTACAGAAATTTCAAAGAATTAAAAAATTTTTAGAAGGCTTTTTTTTAAATTCGAAAGTAATTAAGAAATCCTAAAAAAAAGTCATAGGCATTTCAAAAGATTTTGAAGGATTTGAAAAATTTGTGAGAATTTTAAAGATTCCAAGGAATTGTCATTAATTAAAGTAATTTAATATGATATTTTAAAGGTTTTGAAATATTTCAGGGAATTTTCAAATTTTCAAGGAATTTTTATGAGCTTTAAAAAATTTCAAGAAATTTCTGAAGATTTGTAAGGATTTTAAATATTTGTGAATGTTTTAAAAGGTGCCGAGTAATTTTCAATTTATTTTTATAATTTCAAGGAATTTCGAAGAATTTTAACAGAGTTATTTTAAAAAACTCCAAAGTACTTTAGAAATCTTTAAAAGATGTCTAGGTGTTTGAAAACATTTTGAAGGTTTCGAAATACTTGCAAGTAATTAAAAAGGTTCCAAAGAATTTTTAATTGATTACAGCAATTTAATATGAGATTTTAAAGGATTTGAAATATTTCAGGGTATTTTTAAAATTTCAAGGAATTTTCAAGAGCTTTAAAAAAATTCAAGAGATTTCTACAGATTTTTAAGCATTTTAAATATTTAAGGATGTTTTAAAAGATGTCAAGAAATTTTATCCTATTTTTCTAATTTTTAAGAATTTTAAAGAAGTAATTTAAAAATCTTTTAAAAAAAGGTCAAGGTATCTCAAAATATTTTGAAAGTATTGCAATATTTGTGAGTATTTTAAAATGTTCCAAGGAATTTTCAATTTATTACGGTGATTTAATATGAGATTTTGAAAGATTCAATATATTTTATGATATTTTAATAGATTGCAAGGAATTTTTAATTGATTTCAATAATGTAGTATGATATTGTAAAAGATTTGAAATATTTTAGGCTATTTTTACATTTTCAAGGAATTTTCAAGAGATTTCAAAATATTTCAAAGGATTTTAAATATTTGAGGATGTTTAAAAAGTTTTCACTGAATTTTTAATTCATTTTTATAAATTAAAGGAATTTCAAAGAATTTTAATAATTATAGCAAGGTTGTTTAAAAAATTCCAAAGTATATTAAAAATCTTTGAAAAATGTTAAGATTTTTCAAAAGATTTTGAAGGTTTCGATATATTTGAGAGTATTTTAAAAGGTTCCAAGGAATTTTTAATTGATCACAGTAATTTAATATGAGATTTTAAAGCTTTTGATACAACTTAGGATATTTTACTAGATTCCAAGGAGTTTTAAATTGATTAAACCGAAGTCGAATCGTGCATTTTCGGCTTACACACGAACTCACAGTGGTAATCATGCACCTTTTGTTTTGCGGCTCCCAAACAGTAGGTATGGTGGGTGTAAATTTCATCCACGATCTGGCAGCTATGGATATGGGTGCTATCGACGGGTTGCGGTGGGAACAGGGGAACTGACAATTTTCGCCGGACGCGCCATCTATATTTATCGCGGGTAACTAAGCCCGCACCGCACTTACGTTTATAACATATTTGGCCCGGAGCCATGGGCATAGGCAAAGATATTATAAACATAGATGCGGTACGCGGTGTCAGAGTGGGAAAACTATATATATATATATATATATATATATATATATATAGGACCTCACCTTTTCTGCCCTATCGAGGTGCTGCCCTCACCGTACGACCAAGCCGAATTCTTGTTTTCTCATTCTTCGTAAAATATGACGGTAAAGCAGTAGAAAGATTTTTTGAGGTTAGAAAAATTTTACATGTATCACTCAATTTTTTCAGACCTGAAGCTTGAGCCAGGTTTTCTGGACATAGTCTTTTTAAAAAATTGTAACAAAATTTTTCTCAAAAAATATAATTTTTTAATTAAAAAAAAAAAGAAACTAGAAATAAATTTCGATATAAACCAATGCTAAAAAAATGTGTACTTGATGCATTTTTTATTTATTTTTTTATTGAAATAATCAAATATTTACACCGAAGAAACAACTTTTTTAACGTTTAAAGTTTTTGAAAATTATTGTTTGAATTCAAAGTAACAATAATTGAAAAAAAACTAACGTATTTCTGGATAAGATATTTTAGTTAAAAATACACATGGTATTTTTTTAAATTACAAAAATGTTCCGAAAACTTGAATCGTTAATTTAAAAAATTAAAAAGGAACTTTGGGATAAATTAGTGCTGATTTAAATCTTGCAAAATTTGTTTGGAAAATGTTATCATCATCGAGGAAAATTTAGAGCATTTTTCTTCCGTTTAAGGCACACGTGTTTTTACAAAAATTTTTCTATACATTTTTTGCAGAATTATTTTAATTTTAAATTTAAAAAATTTTTTAACACTAAATATTAAACAAAAATTTATTCGATAAAAACACCTTATTATCGTAATTTCAATAAATAAATAATATTGATTAGGAAACAATTTTATGTAGGGAATTTTATTATTTGGAAATTTTCAAATTCGGTAATATTATAAACTGTTCGGGAATTTTTTAGTTTTGGAATTTTATTATGCGACACAGAGAGTGTTTTACATAATCGGGATTTTTATTTTTTTATGT
>NC_046658.1:31572122-31576152 GCF_010883055.1 Belonocnema kinseyi
GTGGGTGCGCGCCTGGTTTTCCTACAGTATTTATTTTTAAAAATGTGTATAAAACTTTGATCCTTGGATCTTGATGATTTTTTTCTAATGCATTTGAGTCACTGATAAACGGGGGTAAATTAAATAGGAATATCTCTCAGAAAATAAATGATTAAAATTCAGAAAAATTGAAGAGACTTTTTTTACCTCTAGGTAGTAAAAAAGGAAAATTTCCGAAAATTTAAGAACTAATTTAAAAACTAATTATATTCTCTTTTAAGATGCGAATTAAATTTAACTCATTTTCAACATACAGGCTTATTGTTTGAATTTTCACAATTTCCGTTATAAGTTAAAGGTTAGGCCAAAAATGACTTATTCTGGTATTCGAAATAGCTACAACTTGAAAAGGTAAAAAGTTTAAATTCAATGCATTCTCTGCATTCCTATTGAAGTATACAAATTTATTTGGTTTTAAATATAAATTAATTAAAATTTATTTTTTATTTTTCACAATTGTAATTTATAACTTTTAAAATGGAATAATTGTAAGTCAAACATAAAAAATACTAATAATAATATATACATATATACATATATACATATATGTATATATATTTATAATTTCTTAATAAAAGAATAAGTGCTATTTAGTCTACAGAGCAGCAATTCCAAAAATATATATAAAGTCTTTATAGTAAAGACATTTTAAATTTGTAGTCTTCAGTATATTGAATAAATCGAAATATAAAGGTATTTAAATATTTAAGAATTATTGAATTGAAATTGGTCGATCATTTCAGATTGAAACTTTTCAAATTATTTAGTTAGAAAGTAAAATCGTATAAAGTTACAGGATGAGAAATTAACATCTTTTAATACTTGAATCATTATTTTAGAACAATTAAAATCGTATCACTTAAGATAAATTCGAAAATAGGACTATTAAAAATTAGAAGTGTCTGAAAGAACTTAACAAAGTTTTAGTTTAAAAAGCTATTTAGGAGCATGCTTTTTCAAGTTTTATTAATTTATTTTTTTAATAACTTGGCACCCCCACAAATTGTTTTTTTTCAGAAAATAACGCCTGATTTTTGTCAACTTTAAAAAATATATATTTAATGTTCGCTCAAGGTCAGTTTTTCTCAAAGTGCTTATCCATGGATAAATGGACTCTTATTGTTTCCGCTTTTCGTTATGTCACTCATTGATTGTGTTTTTCGTAAAAAACATTGAAACCTGGGGTTTTCACGTTTATAAAATCATAATTCAAGGTCACTCCGGGTAATTTTCTGTGCAGAATATTGATTTATAAAGAATATTTGTCAAATTATAGAACAGATTTCTTCACCCAAAGATAAAAACTTGAATTGTACTATAGTCAAAACAACTGGAAAAAATTAGACGTAAGCGAAATTTTGTAAAGAAAACAAACCTTGGTGGACCTATAAATATTCATTTTATTCCCCGAAAGTTAAAAAAAAACTCTTCGAAACGCTTTCATTGCAACAATTTTATTAAAGAAAAAGAAAAATATAATAATTTGTACATAAATTTCTTGAAATAAAAAAATGATCAACGAGATTTGTAGAAAACCTCCTAAAGAATAAAATGATTGTCCCGGAAGTTAGAACCGAAAAATTATTATTAAAAAAAAATTTGTTTTAAATTGAGCTAGACTAGAGACCAGGAAAAATCGGGAAAAGAAAGTGAATTTACAAATTAAACGTAGTAAAAAATTGAAAATAGTTACACAAGTGTCAACTTACGATTGAGTCTTCATAAACAATGTTTAATTTAAAAATCACTTCAGATTAATAAATTCTTGAATAAACACCTTTATTCAATTTCAAAATCTTATTGAAGTATTATTTCAGTACAAAATATTCCATTTTTAACATATTCAAATTGAAAATTGAAGAAAAAACAACAATTTTCAATAGTAAACAAGTAAAAAATGAATTGTCACCATTTCAGAGTGATGAATTTAAATTTTGAATGTTACAATTATAATTTTTCTACTTTTTTATTTGTAATTTGAAAGTAAAAGTATTGTGTTTTGATTTTTAAAGAATAGTTGCAAAATATTTAATTTGGAAACAAATCGAAAAAATTTTGAAAAAGTCCATAACACAAAGTGAATGTTTAAAAATATTCCAAAACATTTTAAAACATTTACAAAATTGGAAAAAAATCTGGAAGCTCTTGAAACAATTTTTTGTGCAGGATTTTACAAAGATGTTAGAAAAAATTGGAATCCTTTTAAAAGGTAATTAAAAGTTCCGAAAAATTTCAAAAATCATTTTAAAAGATTTGAAATAATTTAAAAGAAAATTAATACCTTTGATGATTTCAAAATTAAATGTTGAGTTTTTATTTTGAAAAATGACATCATTTTTAGAGAAGGTATAAAAATATGGGACCAGTGAAAAAATTCCGAAAGCGATGAGTGAAAAATCACCAAAAATGAAATCTCCGACGACATAATTGGAAAATTTCCTACAGAAAATGTCCAAAGTAAAAAATCCCCGAATTATAAAGTTCCCTCATTTAAACATAAAGAAAAGAGTTTTCGATCAATATTATTTATTTCTTAAAAATACAATAATTAAATCATTTTATTAGATGATTCTTTGAATTTAAAAGAATAATAATTGTTTAATTTTTTTAAATGCTATTTACATTATTAAACAAAATTTTTCACGCAGAAATATACATATTTTTTTAATCATTGTTTTTTTAATTTCAAATCATAATTTTTTAAACTTTAAACATTTAAAAAAAAGTGTTTGACAAAAGTATTCGATTATTGTATTTTCAATAAATAAATAATATTGAATGAACAACCATTTTTTCTAATGTTTGAATTCAGGAATTTTCTACTTTGGATATTTTATAATTTAGCAATTTTTTGTGGGGAATTTTCGAATTCGGTAATATCTTACTGTCGGGAATTTTATTTTTCGTGAATTTATCAGTTGCTTCTCCCGAAAAATAAAATTCCCATCAGTGTAAAAATTCCTGAAATTCTGAACAATTTATAATATTACTGAATTTGAGATTTCCCGACAGAATTTTGTTGTTGAAAAAGTGCATTGTATCCTTTTTAACTTACAAAAAAGTTCGCAAAAATAAAATAATTAATTTTAAAAGAATAAAAATAAAATTCGCGCTAAATCAGTGCTGAATTGAATCCCAAAAATTTTGTTTTGTTTGAAGCGCACGTGTTTTTAAATTTATTTTTGCATAAGCTTTGTGTACGATTATTGTTATTTTTAATCAAAACAATAATTTAAAAAATTAAACATTAAACAAAGTTCTTATTATTAAAATATTTGCTTATTGTATTTTTAATAAATAAGTAATATTGATTAAAACATTATTTTCTCAATTGCTACAATTCGGGAATTTTCTAGTTTGTATCTTTTATAATTGGACAGCATTCGGCCTAGAATTTTATTATTCGGGAATTTTCAAGTTTAATAACATTGTAAACTGTCCAGAGTATTATTATGCTGGAATTTTTTAATGCGGGATTTTGAGATTTCGACATTTTATAATTTCAGGAAGTTTACAGTGTTGGGAATTTTATTATTCGGGATTTTTCAGTCCTAAAAATATTTTAAAACATTTTAAAAGATTGATAAGATTGTAAACAAAAATCTGGAAGATATTGAGGTAATTTTTTCGAATTTAAAAAAAAATTTCCGATAAAAATGGAAATCATTAAAAATATATTTAAGAGTTCTGAAAAAACTTCAAAAATAATTTGAATAGTATGTATGTATGTATGTATGTATGTATGTATGTATGTATGTATGTATATCTAATCTCTCCCTTTTACGGATTTGAGGGCCACCGCTCCCTGTACATATATTTACAATTCCATCCTTACTCTAACTTAACTACTACTTATATTCTACTCTTTCGCATGACGTAGGATAAACAATAGTAACAGTAGTGATATTAATTCCTAAAATGAGCGAGCTTCCAGGACTTCCATTTCCTCTTACCATAAAAAAATGCATTTTCCACGATATTGAAAACAATT
>NC_046658.1:31576252-31593288 GCF_010883055.1 Belonocnema kinseyi
TTGCCATCAAGGATACATTTTTTACTTTATTAATCATTGGGTTCATTCTATTTTTATATTAATTTTAACATTTCTCTTTCAATACAATCGTTTCATGGAGCGAAATTCAAATTGATAGTGTACCGAAAAAAGTCCAGTTATTGGTACTGAAATTTCAGTATAAATAACAATGTTTGTTTAAATTTTTCCAATATTCTGTAATTAATGTGTCACTGAATTGGTCTCCAGATTTTACTTTTCCTCTTTATTCTTCTCAATTTTGAATTTAATATAGTTTAATATTTTATTTGAAAAACACGACGCTTGTCCTTGTAATACCTTCTAGATTTTTTTATCATAGCATTAATCTTATTTTAATTTTATTGTTTCAAAATAAGTAAAACCTGAAACTTTAATTTTCGATTAAATATCATTCTTTCAATGAAAACAAAGTGGTTTTATGTCTACAAGCCTAGAAAGTCTTACAGAAAATTCCATAAAATAGAAGGACAAAGGACAGATTTTTCAAAAAAAAATTTTGAACTGTATTAAAGTAGAAATTATATTTTGAATGGAAAATGTTGAAGCATGATCAATTTTAATTTTAAAAGTTTGAGGGCAGTTAACCACTCAAACAAATCCAAATAGTTTATAAAAATAATTCAAAGAATCGAAGAATCCAACAAAATTCAAAAGAAATATAAAGCGTATATGGGTGCATCTCAGCAACTAAGGCTATTACAAAAAAAATGGAAAAGGAAAGAGTTCCAAAGAATTAAAATAATTCAATCATTTTTTGTGAACCAGGAAATGACCGGAAATTTGTTTCCTATCCAATTAGGGGTTTTAAGTGTTTAAAAATGGCGATCCATTTTTTTCATGGATAGTTTCGTAATAATTTTCACATTGTACCCATCAGCTGGTTTTTAGGTAAGAATTAAGGTTACGAAGAGGATCACAGGGTCTTTTAGTATCTCAAACTTGTAACTTACGCTATGCCTTAAAGCTAATAAGGCCCCTCGTATCAGTTATTATTTAAAACTCATTTTCAATTCATTTCAACACAATGTGAAACACTATGAATTCCTCAGATTTAAAGTCGAATTATATAATGAATTTGCAGCAAAGAAGATTAATTTTCTTACCATAAAGACGAATTTTTAACAAAATTTCATGAATTTTCTACCAAATAGTTGAATTTTCAACTTAAAAAGAATCAATTTCTAATCAAGAATAGACAAGTTGCAATTTTCAGAGAAAAAAGTAATTTTGAACATAAAAAACTGAATTGTCAACAAAAAAAATTAAATTTGTAACCAAAAAGGTAAATCTTGCAGAAATACGAGGTGTGTTCAAAAAGTAGGGTGACTTTTCAATTTTCGCGGGTTCCGTACATTCAAGTTTTAAATTTTTTGATTTGCTGTGTTGGTACACTCGTCACGATCATATGTTCACAGTTTTGACTATATAGCTCGTGTTGTGTTTCTGGTAGAGGCGTAAAAGGTTAGAAGGGTTTGTTGTGCTCGGCGATTTTCTTCTTTCGAAAAAATGGAGCAAAGAGTTTGCATTAAATTTTGTGTGAAAAATGGAATCCAGTGCTCTAAAACTCTTGAAATGTTGACAGTTGCATACGGTGAGTCCTCTCTGAGTAAGAAAAATGTATATAAGTGGTACAAGCTGTTCCAAGAAGGCCGAGAGGATGTCGAAGACGAACTTCGCCCTGGATGTCCCAGCACGTCAACAACAGATGAAAACGTTCAAGCAGTGGACGAAATGGTGTTGAAAAATCGCCGAATTACCATCAGAGAAGTTGCTGAAGATGTTGGCATATCGGTTGGCTCATGCCATGTCGTTTGTGAGAGGCGATACGCAAAAAACGTCGGGAACTTTGGAAAAACAATTCGTGGCTTTTGCATTACGATAACGCACCTGCTCATTCATCGTTATTTGTGAAAGATTTTCTGACCAAAAACAGCACCACAGTTGTGCCTCAGCCTTCATATTCATCGGATTTGGCCCCCAGTGACTTTTTTCTTTTCCCAAAACTGAAGAGACCCATGAAAGGACATCGATTTTCAACGATTGAGAAGATAAAAACTGCATCGCTAAAAGAACTCAAGGCTATACCACAAAATGATTATCAGAAGTGCTTCGGTGATTGGAAAAAGCGTTGGCACAAGTGTATTATATCTGAGGGGGATTACTTTGAAGGGGACAACATCAATATTGAGGAATAAATTAATATTTTTTGAGAAAACCACAAAGTCACCTTATTTTTTGAACGCACCTCGTATGATTAAAAAAAATAGATTTAACAAACACGAATTCTCAACGAAATACATTAAAATAGTTTAATTTTTAATCAAATAGTTTAATTAAAACCAATATGGATTTTTAGCGGAAAAGTTCATTTACAAAATAATCCTACTTTAATTTTCTGCCATATTGTTAAATTCTTAATCAATATAGACTAATTTAGACCTTAAAAATTGCATTTTTAATAAAAAGAAGATATTAAGAAAATAAACAAAATTAATTTTCGACGAGAAAGATGAATTTTCTACCAAATAATGAAATTTTAAACTTATAAAAGATAAAATTTCAACAAAAATGGAAAATTATAATTTTCAGATAAGAAACTAATTTTGAACAAAACAAAAAACCCAAAATGTTAAGAAAATTATTACATGTTAAAAAAAAGATTAATTTTCAACTAAATCCAGGAATTAAATTTTCAACAAAAGAGTGAACCCTAAAGATCAATGTCAGTCCTAGGAATAGGAATTTTTAATAATGAAGTTCAAGTTTTAACCAAGCCATAGTTAAACTTTTAACCAAAGAAATGAATTTTTCAAGTGAAAATATGATGTTTTAAGAAAAAAGTTATTTTTCTGCCAATAAGTTAAATTTTCATGAAACCAGTTTATTGGTTATAAAAATTGTTCAATTTGAAATTTTAAAAAACTTAATTTTCAACCGAATAGCTCAATTTTTTACCAAATTGCTGAGTTATCAACCAAATTAGATTAATGTAGACCCAAACAGTAGCATTTTTAATCATAAATTATGAATTTTCAACGCAGAAAATTTATTTACGGTAGAAAAAGATACATTTTTAGCAAAATACATGAATTTACAATCAGAAAGGAGAAATTTTAAACCAGAAAATATTAATTTTTAATAAAAATAAAATTTTCCACTGAATACTAGAATTATTACACAAGCGAGTTGAATTCCGAACCACAAATATAATAGTATACTTTCAACCAAAAGGCAGTTAAGCGAAAAAAACGAGAAAAAAGGGTTTCTTAAAAACAGAGAAAAAAGAACAATTCTTTAAATTTAATAATAAGGAAACATACTACATGTCATCTAAGTTCGTAACTTTTCGTCGACTGACCCCCAACCCCTGTTCGAACCATAGTTTTTATCATGCCCCCCCCCCCCTTCATGCAATTGTTAATGCAGTTTACTGACGGCCCCTTAAGGTTTCGATTTTTATATTTAATGAAATTATCCTTATAATGCATGGTTTACAATTTTTTTAGCATAAAAATATACAACGAAAAATCGACAAGACTCAGAGAACGAAATGAAATGATTTAAACACCGAAATTAATAAAAAAAAAATGAAAGGGTCTCTAATTTTTCTTATTCTCATAATTTATGATTGAGAAAATATAAGAAAAAAAAGTCCGAAAAAAAGGACGAGTTCGTTAAACAGCCATTCTGGATAAAAATTCAAAAAGTTAAAGCATTTGAAGAAATTTTGGGACCATTTTTTTATACTTAAAATTTTTATTTACGGCTATTAATAATACTCAGAAAGCCAAACAATTTATCCTGATGACTTTTTTTTATACAACAAAAAAATACTCAGAGTTATAGCATTTTCAAAATTTTTTAAATAAATGGAACATTAAAATTTTAGGCCAAACAACGTACGATATAAAAAAAGTCAAGTAAATAAAAACATGGCTTTTCAAAAGCCTTACAAGATTATCATAAAAAATGTTTTTGAATTTTCTTGAAAAATCGAAAATTCTCATTTTTATTGCACAAAAATAATGAGAAATGAAAAATCCCATTTTGTGGTCAAACTATGCAGGATACGAAAGAAGATGAATCAACAAAAATTGTGATCTCAAAAAGATCTACAAATTCGTTAATAATTACTTCTTGCTAGGACGCGTACTTTTTATTTTATTCGCGAATAATAACATTTAAAATCTAAAGAAAAATGTGTGAACAAATTATACCAGTTACAAAAAAATTATTTAACCAAAATTGTTTACTCGAAAAAGAGCTACAAATTTGTTATGAATTATTTTTTTACAGGGCACGTAGTTTTGGCTTTAATCGCAAAAATGGCATTACAAATGAAAATGAAAATTTTGTGAAAAAACAACAAAAGGTACAAAAACAAATTGATAGAAAACACTTTTCCGCCGAAAAGAGTGATACAAATTTGTATTAATTTATTACATTCTTATTATTTATAATGGAGAAAGTATTAGAATTTCCCGAAATTTAACACCACAACATTCAAATTTTGAACCAAATAATGCAAAATCCGACAAAAAGTTTCAAAGAGAAATTATATATATATATATATATATAGATTTTGAAAATCCCACAAAATTTCTTTTAACCACTTTTCAATAGGACTCGTAATTTTGTTTTATCGTAATATATGCAGAAAATCAAAAGTTGCAATATTACATCAATAGACGCGAGATACGTGAAAAATCTAAAAGAAAAATTGTAGGATATTTTGCTTTATATATACAAAATAATATGAAAACCAAAATCCTATTATTAGCATAACAACGTGAGATGGAGAAAAATGTTTTAAAAACGGATTGTATTTTTTAATTTTATTTTAAGGTGGTTCAGAAAATATAAATTTACAACTGTTTGTCAAAAAACAAGTGCGCAGCGCGAGTCTCACGATAATAATGTGTACCTCAAAGTATAACACTGATTTGAGAAACTTAATCTTTTAACTATACTTATTTAAGTAAAAAATTCAGAATATGAACACGCATATAAATTTACGGATTATTTTATTACAAACGAACAATCAAGAGATACATTTTTTTAACCTTTCCAATATTTCTGACCTTGTAGCTTAAATTGAGAAATGTAAGGCAAAATATTGACATATTCTGATCAACCACTCGAGTAAAATTCAAAAATACATTTTTTTAATTTTGAAATGATGGGGTTCTCAATTTGAAAAATCAGGACATAATTTACACAAATAGTAAGATAAACAAATTTCTTTTAAATATATAAAAAATAACATAAAAGAAAAATAATTTTATAATACAATTTTATTCTTTAATTATAATTTACTTAATTCATAACTAATTACAAAAACATACAAATTTACGAATTATTGTTATGTTAAATTAATAATCGTAAGGAAGGCGGTATTCCTAAAAATTTAACTCTGCATCTACAAACTTCAAATCGCTAATTCTACATGCGAGAACGCTCTGCATTCAGTTTAAAAGTACATTTTATGCATCCATATATTTTTTTTATGCAAAATTTATTCAAATAATTGATTAATTCATTGAAAAGAATAATTCAAAATTCTCAATATAAAATTTGTATTTTATATTTTATAGTATTTACCAACTTAGTATCGGCTATTTGACGGACTTGTTCGACGGGTGAAGATTGCACGGGAAAAGTAATTGCTGGCGCGATCTTCTGGTTGAAGGGCATGGGGGGATAGGGCAATTTTCGCTGGAAGCGCCATCTACAATTACTTCCTCGAACTATACGCGTGCCGCATCTAGGTTTATAATATCCTTGACCAATCAACGAATCGACGGGTGCAACTGAAAAGAAAACGGATGAGCCTGTTCAGCCTGGAGGTGCGCTGTGTTGTGTCACTATACTATACTGACCATGCTACTGACTGGGTGATGTGAGTGAGGTGGTGCGATTCGTGCGTATTAACTGCAATTCAGTCAGTTTCTTCAGGGTCTTCGACTTTATAAGACAGTGACAATTAGCCGCGGAAAATTGTGGTTTTCATAGAGTTCTCTGGGATTCTATTTACCCCAAGGCTGGTTTTTTTTTCAGGGGGCCTTACCTTTGTTTTCTCCAGGAAGAGGTACTACGTAAAAAGCGTGCGTCAGTGAAACAGGCCTCACCTGCTGACGGATGGCGTTTTTAAGAACAGTCTCGCGGCGGTGTCCCGGTAAAAGGCTGACGAAGTATCTCATGGCATTGCCTGCCGGTACCGCAAGGCCGTCTGTGCTAATGGTTCAGTTTTGCGAAAGAGGATATTCCGCTACACCGTTGACTGAGGCGAAACCGGTACCACGACAAATTGACCCCCTGGATCTCAAGTTTAACGATCCCATGGCTGCCTTCAAAAGTAAAACTATGACTGAGTTGATTCGCGCCTACGTCGTTTACCAAATATGTTCGATGGACTACCTCGTCGAAAACAACATGAAGGTGAGTTAACATGATTGCGAGCTTTATATTTCGAATTTTTGTATAATGGTCAGATTCAGGCAATGTGGTCAAATTGCCCCGCCTCTAAAGGATCACGAGGGATTTGAACCCGAAAAATTTTCACCCTCCCCGCTTTACGCTTTTTATTCAATATGGCAGAAACGTATCGCCTTTCCGTTTTGGCTCATTCTTTCTGTGACTCATAGTTCTCAAAAAGATTTGAAACTGTTAAACCTGAACTACAAAAACAATTTTTCAACTTTTGTTTCATTCTCCCAACAAACCTTAGTTTACATTTTGTTAAATTCCACATTTATATTCATTTTTTCGCATGGTGTATATCGAAAATATAAACATGTAGAATATTTATGTTACACAAAGATCAATTTCTTCACTTACACGTTTCTACTAACATACTGAAATTTCCAAAAAATGCAGTTTTAAGTAGGCCGTAGCTACTGGTATCGATTTTTTTGTACAAATAGCAGTATATTTCGGTACTAAGAGAGCTGAAAAGGGGACTATCGAATTTACGGTACAAGTAGCCAGACTTTTTGGCACGTTCAGACACTTCCTTTTAATTGGAGTTCATATTTTTTTACGTAGTATCTTGGCCCGGCCTGACCAACGAGTATAACCACCGGGAAGACAGCACTGTAATGTAAAAAAATGTGTTTTATATGGCATCGTTTGGAGATTTTTGCAAAATCAAGTTTTATCGGTTGGAAGTGAAAACCTAAAAAGTTATCGATTAAAAAAAAATGAAGTGCACACTGAATACTTGCACTGCACATTTAATGTTTCCAAAAATTGTCGCTTTGAATCGTTTGGAGTTGTTTGGGAATTGCATTTTAACTTTCGGACGTAAAAACTGACAAAGTCATAGATTTAAACAAAAACATTAGTTTCGTAATAAATTAAAAAATGTTCTTCACCAAAAATTTCCAAATTGTATAGAGGCTTTTGGAAATCTATCATCAATCATGATTATTCATAACTATTGGTGTGCAAAATAGGTAGGTATTCGTTTGAACTAAGTCACAATTGAACTAAAGCCCATTTGAACTAAAACAGTTGAATAACGCTTAATATTTTTGGCCTGTAGAAAAGAGAAGATAGAAGGGATGTTAGTTGCTTTAAATGGTAGAGTTATTTTCAATTTGTGGCGTTATGTGGCGCGGCGTGTACCATCCTTGTTGATTAAATTTAAATCTTGCAACAGGCAGTGAAAATAGAAAATAAGGGAACTTGTGCTCATGTCAAATTATTATTTTCGAAAATACTTGATTAATAACTTGTCCAGGGTACGTGACAATAAAAGTTTAAATAATTTATTTAGTTAATATTAACAAATGTTGAATATAGTGTACAAATTTGAAAAATGTATTCAGATTGAAAGCATGTTAAATAATATTGTTCCGAACCTTTATATTTTATAACTATTCAGAAGACGTGATAATTATAAGTGCTTTCTGATTGAAAATATTAAAAGCCGTAGAATAAAAACTTGAAGCGTTAAAAATTAAGTCTTATCAATGAATCAATCATTGTGGTCTCGAAATAGTTTTGAGGTTAGATTAAGACAAATAATTTTTCGCGCAAACAACCCTCTTTCATTGACTATTCTTTTATTATGATTGTCATGAGCCCAAATGATTAATATTTTCATTCGTTGCGAAACTTCCTTCATCTTTCTGAAACATTTTCAATCTCAAATATTTACATTTTTTTTTAACATTTTAAACAATTTTTCTCAAATCTTTTGCAAGGTTTAAAATCTCTGAAATAGTTTGAAATCCTATCAAATATTTTTTAAATAATTTAAATCTTTGCATATCATTTCAAAATATTTACAATCTTTCTGAAATGACAATGAAATTTTATTATTCTCTTGGAACGTTGAAAATATTTTGGAATATATCATGTCAATGCAAAATACTGAAAAATCTTCCAAAGGTTTTGAAACAGTTTTCGATACATGAAATATTTCTTGAATCTTTTCCAATATTTTTAATCTTTGCAAAATCATTTTAATATTTTCAACCGTTGTGAAATGTTTTAAATTATTGTAACATTTTCTTTATCTTTTGAAATATGTAAGTGTGGTATATTTGTAACTATTTGCATATATTTTTTACTCTTTGTAAAGATGTTCTAACATATTTAAAATATTTTTTTTTGGAAATCGTTCGGGATCGTTCTGAAATCTTTTTCATTACTTGAAATACTTTCTAATCTAAGTTCTTTCAATATGGTGTACACTAGTGTGATCCAAAAATGCATTGCAAATTGGGTTTTCACTCTAGAGGGCAACAATGCCCCCTCCCTCCCTCCTAAAAAAGTTTTCATTTTCGTAGAGAGAAAATCCATAATTTTTGGTTTTTCTAAATTCTGATATTAACATTAAATTAACATGAGGAAATTTTGAATTTTCGGAGAATTGAAGTCATGTTCCAGAGTTACACCGAACATTGCCAAGTTTCTTAGGGATTTAAGAGGAGTGTCTACGAAATAAAACCATACTAATAACTTTTATTTCCAACCCACCCCCACCTTCCCCGCAGCGCCCCAAATATGACCCAAAAATTTAAAAACTATATTTTCACGTATTATTGTTATTTTTTTAGAAATTTCCGTCGTCTTTTTCATACAAATAATTACTAAGGAACAATTTTTAATATTTACCATGACTTATTGAACCATTGTTAATTGTTTAAACAAATTTTAATTAATTAAACAATTATTTATACTCCAAAAATGTAAACAAAAATCGTCTTTTCTGATTTAAATGTAATTCTTTGTCATTGTTTGTGGTAGTACATTTTTTTAAAAACATTTTGTAATTATTGAAACAATTAATTATTGTTTATTTTCAAAATTTCCAAAAATGGAGCCAGAGATCATAAGAAACTCAAATAAAAAAATTTATTAAAAATTTTATTTATGCTGAAGATACAAAAAATGTAAAAAGTGCTTTTTCCAAACTCGTCAAACTATTCTCATAATATGAGACACCCCAGGAAATAGCTAATAAAATGCAAAATGAAGTATTATTTTGAATGAAAAACTTCATTCTATGTTTACGAAGTATAAATTTACTGCTATTTAGATATATTTAGTTTTTGCAGTAGTCACCAACACTTTTGTAACCAATTTCCCCGCGCAGCCACAGTGTTATAAAAACCACAGGTATCTCATATTATGAGAACCACAACGTGCACCTATGCACTTACTATGTCTGACCTGTACAATGAAAAACTGTAACACTATCGATATTTTCCTACTTAGTTATTCAATCCCCATCACTCCAGACAAACTTTACTGCTAAATACATATTCAATGAATAATAAATAGGGTTTAAAGAATTCCCTTCCAAGAACTCGACCACCATCGATTTCACAAAAAGTTCGCCTATAATCTTTAGAAGCCCAATGAAAAATTGACTATACCAGGAAATTACTCTTTCTTCAAGGGCTACAAGTTAGTGATAGAACCAACAGAGTGGGTCTCTTAGTTTAGCTGATACCCCGCTTTCTCATACTACGAGGATATCTCATATTCAAATACTCTTCTCTATCCTATGCTACATTTAGTTGAATAATTACATAATTTTGAAACATTTCTTATAAAGTTTTAACTAATTTATATTTGTTAAAGGAATTTTTATTTTCTGAATCAGTTGTTTTTCAATAATGAAAACAATGAAATAAAATAGAAGACATAGAATTATTTACGATTTGGAAAGTATTTTTGGAAAAGTAATTATTGAAACAAATTCTATTTGTTTAGACAATTAAAAAGTGGTAAACGTATTCTTTCTACACACTACGCAGCCAGAAAAATATTTGTTGTGCTCTATTTAATTACCTTTTTTTAAGTTATCGAAAAGTAACTGCTTGAGAAAAAAAGATTGTTTAAATAAATAGAAATGCATTAAGCTCTACAAGAAATGTATGGAAATATTGTAATTAATCAACAAAATGTAGCACATGATACTAATTTAAAAATAAAGTTAATATCTCTAACTCTGACAATAAATAATTTTATGTTTTTGGAAAAATTTACTACTCCAAACAATTACATTTCAATCAAAGAATACGATTATTTTTTAACATTTTTTTTTTTGAATAAATAATCCTTAAAATAATATACATTATTCGATTAAACCCTGGAACATGAGTTCAATATTTCAAAAATTCCAAATTTTCCCATGTTAATTAAATATGATTTTTAAGTGCCCGTTGTCACGTCTTAATATTCGAATTTCGAAAAAACAAAAATAATGGATTTTCTTTCTCTGGAAATAGAAACTGGGGGGGGGGGGGGGCTTTTTCGGTAGTTTGAAAATAATTGTTTTGACCACCCTAGTGTTCATTCAACAGTGCAATTGTCTACTTCTCTATCATGCGTTTCAAAATTTTTATGAAATTCCAGTAATTTATATCGAAGCTTCTCGGCGATTGGGGACGTGGACCGCTAGCGGAAGACTATTACGTTCACGAGTTCTGTAGATTCGGTGGATCAGATTTCCATTCAGCTGCTTGATTAGATTACAAACTAGAGTGAAAAACAATTTGCGATGTATTTTTGGACCACACTAGTGTAGACCATATTGAAAAAACTTAGATTACAAAGTATTTCAAGTAATGAAAAAGATTTCAGAACGATTTAAAAAAGAAAATATCTTAAATATTTTAGAATACCTTTACAAAGAGTAAAAATATATACAAATATACCAAATATTACATATTTCAAAAGATAAAGAAAATGTTACAATAATTTAAAACATGTCACAACGGTTGAAAATATTAAAATGATTTTGCAAAGATTAAAAATATTGGAGAAGATTCAAGAAATATTTCATGTATCGAAAACTGTTTCAAAACCTTTGGAAGATTTTTTCAGTATTTTGCATTGATTTGATATATTCCAAAATATTTTCAACATTCCAAGAGAATAATACAATTTCATTGTCATTTCAGAAAGATTGTAAATATTTTGAAATGATATGCAAAGATTTAAATTATTGAAAAAATATTTGAAAGGATTTCAAACTATTTCAGAGATTTTAAACCATGCAAAAGATTTGAGAAAAAATTTTAAAAATGTTAAAAAGGGTTGTTTGCGCGAAAAATTATTTGTCTTAATCTAACCTCAAAACTATTTCGAGGCCACAATGATTGATTCATTGATAAGACTTTAATTTTTAACGCTTTAAGTTTTTATTCTACGGCTTTTAATATTTTCAATCAGAAAGCACTTATAATTATGACGTTTTCTGAATAGTTATAAAATATAAAGGTTCGAAACAATATTATTTAACATGCTTTCAATTTGAATACATTTTTCAAATTTGTACACTATATTCAACTGTTGTTAATATTAAGCACAAGTTTCCTTATTTTCTATTTTCACTGCCTGTTACAAGATTTAAATTTAATCAACAAGGATGGTACACGCCGCGCCACATAACGCCACAAATTGAAAATAACTCTACCATTTAAAGCAACTAACATCCCATCTATCTTCTCTTTTCTACAGGCCAAAAAATATTAAGCGTTATTCAACTGTTTTAGTTCAAATGGGCTTTAGTTCAATTGTGACTTAGTTCAAACGAATACCGATCTGCAAAATAATAGTTAAATCGATTTTTAGGATCGACATAATCTCAAATTGAAAAACGTTCTAGAAAAGCAGACAAAACACAAAAGTAATCCATTTCAATGAATGTTAACATAGTCAGAAATATATGTATTATAACAAATTTTGTTTTATCAAAAATTATTTTTCTAAAAATAATTATTTGACATTTGGTGTTTTTTCAAGCATAAGGTATACAGGTACGTAATTTTTGCCGGGTTTTAATTTTGTAGTCCGGCATTTTTTTCGTCGGTAAGCGGCAAGATTACGATATCCGTGGCGACAAAGTTTACTGTGAATTCCTATAGGAATTTTAGCGACAAACATGAATCTGAACGTTTTAAATCGATAGCTCGAATATTTTTCGATTTATCGATTTTTTAAACTTTTTTTTATTGTACATAATTTCTCAAGTTCATTCCGATAGGCGATTTTTGTACAAGAAAAAGGAGTATTTATGTTATTTATGTGGATTCCTATAAGGGGCAGGGGTGTGATCTTACATTATTTCTATGACCAGTAACAGGGGTGCCTTCGCGCCCCCCATATGCGGTGGAAAAGGGGCAGGAGTGTGATCTTACATTATTTAAGTGACCAGTCACAAGGGTTCCTTTCCGCCCCACACGAGGCATTGGAAAAGGGACAGAAGTGTGATCTTACATTGTTTCTATGACCAGTCACAAGGGTGCCTTCCTGCTCCCTCGAGGCGTTGGAAAAGGGGCAGGGGTGTGACCTTACAATATCTGTGTGACCAGTCACAGAGGTGCCTTCCCGCCCCAGACGAGGCATAGGAAAAGGGACAGAAGTGTGATCTTACATTGTTTATGTGACCAGTCACAAGGATGCCTTCCTGCCCCCTCGAGGCGTTGGAAAAGGGACAGGGGTGTGATCTGACAATATCTCTATGATCACTCACAAGCGTTGCCGCCCCTCATGCGGCGTTGGAAATGGGGTAGGGAATTTGACCATAAATTATTTCTGTGGTCAGACACAAGGCCGCCTTTTCCCTTATAAGATATTGGAAAGGTTTATGGGTGTGACTTCAATTATTTCTAATAGCAGGTCCTATTTAAAGAAATTGTAAATTTTTTACCAAAATATTCATTATTTTCACAAAAAAATGGTTTTTATGGGAAAATCTTCATTGCATAAACAGAGTATTTTTAAGGGCCTTTTACTTTTACCTAAAGACTTTTGGTGAATTTATATTAATAACTGAGTTAAATAAACAAAAATATAAAATTTTGATAGTATCGTGCTTCAAATGATAGAAGTAAGATCTAATCCAAGCGTGCGGAAATTATTGGGAAGTTTCGAACGAACTTGAGACTACGGTGACACAGAGCAAATATATAAATTGATTTGGATGAGTTACAGCTTTAAGGACTACACTTTATAAAACATAACCTATCTTTTAGTTTAATTGGTTTCTAAAAATTTTTTCTAGGGACAACTAGCAGTTTTGATCATCTTTGACTAACTTAAAAGTATTTTAAAAAATACATAATTTTCGGAACGACTAGCCAAATTGTGAGAATAGACTAGTCATCCTGAATTTCGGGTCGAGATACTTCGCCTTTAAAAATACGCGTGTTAGTGACTGGTCACAGAAGAGTGATCTGTCACAACTCGAACCTCTTTTCCAAGTCTCCAATTTAAAAATACGCGTATTAGTGACTGGTCACAGAGGATTGATCTGTCACATCTGGTACCCTCTTTTGCAAGACTCATAATATGAAAGAAAATCGAGGAACAGGCAGGGTCCCCAATCTTGGGAATTTTTTAAACTGCGTTTGCGTCGCGCCGAGAACCCGATTGGTCACTGTTAGCGCACTGATTTTGAATTGTATAAAAATTCAGATTCAATATTTATAATAAATAATGATTGAGAAATGCCCAAATAGAATTTTCCTAATCCTAAAATAAGGTTTTGGAGTGACAGGTACAAAAAATTGGATTTCTAATGAAAAAGAAAATATGAATTCTAAGTTCAGAGAAATAAATCATTTTTGTTTGTCCCAGTGATTAATGAAGTCTCTGGCGTGTTTTAAAATTTAATTTTGATTTATTTCCGATATCCTATTAAATATTAATATTAATATTTTTTGATTAAAACTAAAATTTCTCACCTTTTTATTAGGCTGATTCCACAAAAATAGGGCAAATTTAGGATATAATTTGTCTTCATCATTTTCAAGATCCTACTAGGCTCCTATGAGGTTTATATGGTAGGTGAATAATTTATTACACCATATATAAAAGGGCCGGTCACTTAATTTAGTATTTTAGGAGAAATTTAAGATTTTGTAAATTATGGAATCTAGGGACTGACAATTACAGCTAGGGACTGATGACAAACTATAACCATAGTAATAAAGCAAATATAAATATGTTGTATTACGTTTATTTGCCACGTATTTTAAGACATCACATATTAATATTGAGATAGACAAAAACAAAGTAATAATTTTTTTTTAAATTATAATCAGTCACTTATTTTAATCAAATCCTCACGAAGCTTTAAGCTTTACATATAAGTTTAGTCTCACTATTATGTATTATCTTATAAGTAATAATCATATTAAGAGGTAGTAATAAAAATTCTCACTTTTCAAAAACATCAATAGCTTTTTTAAATTTGTAAAATACTCTATCACCTTTAACAATCAAATTAGGAATTGGAAGTTTTTAAATTAAATCTTCATAAGGCACATCTGCGAAATCAGTTTCGTCTAATTTAAAGAGGTTTTCTTCTTCATTATATATTTTAAGAAAGGTTACCGTTAATTCTCCTTCGTCTTCATCATAACTCGTACAAATTGCCGCATAACGATATTCTTTGTGTTTTGACAGCAGTTTGACTAGAACATAATCAACACTACCATAAGTTACTTTTGATTTATCACTCCGATTCTGACTAAGGTCTGCTTGCACCTCGGTTTCAATTTTGCTAGAGCTTTGAATAGGAATTATCTCCTCTTCAGAATCGGTGAAAACATCGGATACTTTTAGGCGATCTGGCTTGACGTTGTATTCCAGACAGCCTAATTTGTAGTGTTCACAATCCTTATTACAGAAACAACTCAGTGATTTCATAATGACTTTGTTTGGACTATAGACGCCGCCCATAACTTGATGAACCATAAGTGTCCCCTTAAAACTTTGTAGGTTACTTCCATTCTCTTTGATCAGGTTATTCACGGTCTCGATTTCATTATCCTCAATAACAGAAATCTTTATTCCTGGACAGTTTTCACGCAACGTATTAACAAACTCATTTAAATTAGTAATATCAGTCTTCTGTGAAATAACTTTATTCGCAGTTCGTTTGCACGTTGCCCCCACACCATCTGGCGCTCCCTTTCCATGACCTGCCTCGTGGTAATTCCACGAAAATGTCATAACACCCGGATAAAACTCTTGAAGCTTACAGGCAAGTATGAAAAACATTGTTTTGTTTCTATATTGTGTGACAGGGCCGTCACTCAAAAAGTGCAGATTTTCTACACCTGGAGGCAAAGATTGTAAAACTGGCTGTAAATGTGCCCAAATACCTGCAACATTGTGGGCTAAATTCAAAGAAACAGTGCAATAAGAAGTTGTCGAGCCTTTTGTGTATACGACTACGGTGTGCAAAGAGATTTGTGTTCTGGAACCACCAAAATGAAAAGATTGTATCTCCTGGTTACATTTGGTCGTATAGTTTTCAGAAAAATCCATGTGAATTATTGTGTCTTTTTCTGTGAGTGACTGCTTTAGAGATTTCAAGGTTCGATGCTGATGAACAATGTTCATTTCATGATTAAATAGTTTTAAAAGGTCGTCTTCCAATTGTATGATCAAATCCCGAGGTTTAACACTCATCTTTTCTTTCTTATACTTTGATACAAAACGTTCTTTCTTAGTCTTTGGATCTTTAAACATTTCTTTCCCGTGATTCCACTGTGCAACTAAGATATCTTCACTGTTGTCAAATTGTGCATAGGGTAAAGTTTCAGAGGAACAGTCATTACACTCTCTAATTAAACATTTATCAGAGTAGCGATCACAACAGAGTATCTGCAATGCTGATTGGTGGTTATCAAATCAAGAACTTTTGTCCTTTTCAAAGCGGACAGTTTGAGATTAATATTTTCATGTACAATGCAGGCACAAGTATCATGGTTGTGAGCTTAGGGGGCACAACCCAGAATGGACGTAACCTACAAAATAAGGAATACGCAACAGTCAAGGTATTTGTTTTTAGAAACTTTTTTATGCATATTTTTTAGTAAATCCAACAAGTACCGCTTTTGTTTTTTAACACTATTGCGTGTGATGCATTCTTTTTTTCCTGCAGCATTACGACTGTTGCTATCGTCTTCATAAAATTTCTGAATCAATGTAACTACTCTCTTCTTCCTAGCCTTAATTTTCTCTTCAGAATCTTTGCTTCGTCGTCGGTTTAGCTTTTTGTAAGTCATGGAGTAATTATCAAGTCGCCATAGTTTATACTTGTCAGAAGTTGGGCCAGACAGAAGCTTTTTAAAACTAGACCTTTCTTTGTGAGTTGTAGCTTTTGCATAATTTTCTGTCATTTGGGTACGTAAAACTTCACCAAACAACGCCTTTTTGACTAATTCTTTACTTTTATTCAGGTCTTCTGCCATGTTTTTAATTTTAGTTCTTGGTGTAAGTCCATTGTCTGTTTTTTCTAACCTTTTTTCAGTCTATTATATTTCTTTTGTTTGGTGTAAAGTTTCTTTTTCAATTCTTCAATTTTCGCAGTCTTGTCCTTCAATAATACATTTCGTAACTTCCGCGGACGAAAACTTCTTTTTTTGGCATCATCTCGTCTAACGTTTTGCAAATTTCGGTTCTCAATGTTTACAGGTTCTGGAGGTTCATTTTGCTCAGGAACTTCATCGCCAGATGAGGATCGCGTATTTTCTGTAAGG
>NC_046658.1:31593388-31596799 GCF_010883055.1 Belonocnema kinseyi
CAAACAATTCAACATTATTTATTTCTAAATAAATAACTAACATAAATAGTAATATGTACTTAATTAAAGCGAAAATTTTCGCCGAATATACCTGAATGTGTGGACGGCCTCAAAAATTGCACTTGCTCGCCTATATTCGCAAAAGTGCTCGCGTTGGAAGCTCGCCTAGTAGTGGAGAGCACGAATGCCGAATGTTCGCCTAGACTAGACCCATCCATACTACTTGAGGTCTAGTCGTTAGCGACTTAGAAAAATAGAAAAATAGAAAAAAATAGAAAAGGAAAAATTATATATAGTTTATATATAGTGTGAAGTTTTATATATAATATTCATTTGTTTTATACAGAAAATGTATAAAACAAATGAATATTCTATATAAAACTTCACACTATATATTAACTCTATATAATATTTCCACCCGGGTATTATATATATATATATATATATATATAATTCAGAAGTCGAAAAACGGTAATGCTGCTCAATAGACCGTATGTGTAATGTTTAAATCATAAAAATTGCATTGGAAATAAGCAAATTCAGTTTATAGAAAAACGACCAAACTTCCAATAAAATGTTTAATAACAAAGTTTCTTTCAAAGAATTAAATGGTGGTAAGAATGTATTATTTGCCGGCGTTTTTCTACCCTCGTTTCTTACGAGGGTCTGTTTTTTGGGATTTACATAGATGCGAAGTAAATAGAAGTAAATAACGTCGACTATTTTGACATTTCATTACGAATTCGATTTTAAAATTTTCGATCTCAGCGCTTCCGTCGAATAGAGCAACAGTTAAAAGAGAAACGCATATAGTAGACGAGAACGTAGATAACATTGAACGGTAGTATGTCTTACGAATTCATAAGTTAATTTATAACTTTCTTCTAAAATTAAATATATATATATATTTCACTTTATTTATGTTTAATTAAACATATTTTAACCAACCTTAGTGAAAACTCCGTAAAAACCCCCACATCATCCTTTTACAACAACCTTGAAGTATTAATTATTCCCAGAGTGGCACGTGTGCAATGCTCGTGTTGTGAAGATTTGGAATCACGATTATAATTCCAAAAACGCAGCAGTGAAAAATGGGAAAGAAATATGCGTTACTTAAAATATTAGATGTATAAATATTGTTAACCCTTTGTGGATGTTATAGGATCTCCGGCGCGCTGAATGAATAGGGTGAAATACAGTCTATCAGTGAAATATGCACACCAGGGTGGTCAAAAATGCTTTTCGAGCCACTGGGTAAGCCCCCCCTCCTCCAGTTTTCATGTCCGGGGAAGTTTGAAAGGAGACGAGTTCAATACAACGACGAAAATATTAATGCCAGACTCTCGATGACGAAGCAAATAAAGGGTACGAAAAAATGGGCAATATGGTAAACTGGGAGAATTGTAATGGGTCTTTCCAAAACCTAGGTATTCGCTCAACAGCTGTGAATACATCATAAATTTCTCCAGATTAAGTTTGCTGGCAAAGTAAAAGGGCTTCACCATTTTACTACGAGATGTTAGAAGATTTTAAAGGTAATGGCTAAATTGCCCTTGCAAGGCCATTTTTGCAGCTGTTAATAAATAGAGAGACGAGAAATAGTAAATTGACAAAGGTACAAAGTAATGGTAGAAAGTTTCGAAACGTGTCTAAATTCGAGCAGAGAAGATTGAAGAACGAAATATGACATTACCAGCGAAGATGAATTTGAAAAGAGTATAAAATTAAAAGAAACCATATAAAACAAAATAAGTTTAGGTGTCGTGACTCAACACCAAGGTTTCATCGAAAAGTGCAAAGTTTTTTAGATATTAAAGAGGAGTGACAAGGAAATAAAACCATACTAATAACTTTTATTTTTAATCCTCCTTACCCCCCTCGCACTGTCCAAAGTATGGCCCAGCAGTCAAAAAACTACATTTTTACGTATTATTGTTATAAAATGGATTTAGATTATATTTCATTATTTGAAAGTCTTTTATAAATATGAAGTTGACATACTGGAAGATAACGATATTCTTTCTATACACTATAAAGTTAAAAAAAGTAATTGTATGTATTCTATTTTATTTCATTTTTTAGAAGTTATCGACAAAAAACTGTATAAACTGTATAATAAGTATAGTTTAAACAGTTTCAATCAAAGAAAACAGATGATAATTCCAAAATTCTAGACAGAAGTCTTAGAATGTTTTATCCTTTCTTTGAACTTTTTTTTAAAGATGTTTATATATCTCCTTTATAGAACATTTCATTTTAAAATCGTGAGGAAGACTCAAAGACGAGTCAAAACGTCGATTTATTTAATTTATGATCGAATAAAAATATATATTGAACGTATGACACAAAGAAAACAAAGTCTACCATCCCAGTCATGTAAAATTTCGTACGTCAGCAAACAAAATATTCTTGCTACAACCAGATTCTGTGGAAGGTCTTCCACTACTACACACATCCTTACACACTTTGTCTTAAACAATCACATTAAATTACAATACATTACATATAATATAGTCGCACGCTTTTAATGATATTAACGCTTTTAAAAATCGAAAACGCTGGGACGGGTTTCGAACCACCTAGTCTAAGTTAACCGCGTTCGATCGTTAACGGCTAACTTAAAGCCCGATACACACATTCGGTGGGTACCTAGTAGTGTGGATGGGTCTAGCCTAGGCGAACATTCGGCATTCGTGCTCTCCACTACTAGGCGAGCTTCCATCGCGAGCACTTTTGCGAATATAGGCGAGCAAGTGCAATTTTTGAGGGCGTCCACACATTCAGGTATATTCGGCGAACATTTCCGCTTTAATTAAGTACATATTACTATTTATGTTGGTTATTTATTTAGAAATAAATAATGTTGATTTGTTTGTTAAAATTTTTTAATGTTTCTAAATTAATTATTCTTTCGTCATGAATTTTTTAATTCTTTTAATTGAAAATGTACTCTTAAAAATGAAGATCATTGATTTATTGAGCATTAACTGATCATAACGATATAATAAATTTTATGGAATTTTCCATGGTTTTTGGTTAACATAATAATTTCGTATAATTTATGAAGCCTTGGCTTCGTACAAAAGTTACTAACAATTCTGTCAAAGAACAATTAATTTAAAAAGATTAATTTATTAGCATTTGTTCATAAATTAACAAAAGAATAATTAATTTAAAAACATTAACTTATCATAACCAAATAATAAATGTTATGGAATTTTCCATGGTTTTTTGTTAACGTAATAATTTCATGTAGTTTACAAAGCATCGGCTACGTACTAAAGTAACAAAAAATTCTATTAAACTATTATTAATTGTGGGTCCGGATGCAATAAGGGCACATAAAATTTTTTCGTGCGAAAACGAAGTCCCCTGGAGGCTTTAGAAAAAATTTTCGAATTTTAATTT
>NC_046658.1:31596899-31600184 GCF_010883055.1 Belonocnema kinseyi
AAAATTAAAATTCGAAAATTTTTTCTAAAGCCTCCAGGGGACTTCGTTTTCGCACGAAAAAATTTTATGTGCCCTTATTGCATCCGGACCCACAATTTGTCTGCTTTGGTGAAGTGACACCATCCACCACTTTCTTTTCTTAGCCTTCCTCTTCTGCAACAACTCGTAGCCATTGCTTGAAACTAAAAAAGTAGCCGCATTAGCCACAATTTCCACATTTTTAATTTCCGAATTATTTTCCATGGTGCTTTCTACTCTCGACTACTGCTGACGATGACTGAAAGACGAATGTTCGTCGTATCGAAGTCGAGTCGGTACTTGGAAATTTGAGGCAAATTGTAAAAGGGTTTTGACATGTAGCGCCCTCGATGGTAATCCATTGAAGTAAGTGAAACGAGCGCGAAATTCGAAATGTGTAGTTTATGAGAACAAAAGAAGGAGCATATTTTATTCATTAGGAGAATTTAATTGATATGTTCTACATAAAGTTTTATGTTTTACTATTCTACCTTACATTCTTTTTCGATGAAAATTTATTGTAGGTTAAGTTTACAGTAGAAGGAGAATTTCTTTAGAAAATCAAATATTTGGTCGACATTTAATGTATTTTGTGAAAAGTTTTTGTTTATCGGTGAGAAAAAGTAACCTTTTCGGCGAAAAATAAATTTTATATGATTTAGTCTTCTATTTATGTCTCGATTGATTTCGCGTGATTCTTCATTTCAAGCATGAGTCGATTTTGAGTTTATGTTTTTCAGGTGTATATAATATGCAGAATGGATATTATTACTATTATATATATTATTATATCAATATTAATGACTGGTTGATCATTTATTAATAATATTAGTTCAACTTTTAACTAAAACAATTAGTTTTCTGCCAAAAAAATAAATTTTGAAGAAAATACATAAATTAAAAAAAATGGTTAAAATTGTTTTAAACAAAGTAGTTAAATTTTCGAACAAAAAGTTACATTTTTATCCAAAAACCTGAACTGTATACTAAAAAAAGGAATTTTTAATAAAATACATGAATTTTTCACAAAAGACATTTATTTTCCACCAAGACTAATTTTGTATAAAAAAATCAATGTTTAATCATAATTAAATTTTCGACAAAAAATATGAATTTTTTACTAAGAAAGACGAGTATTCAATAAAATACAAAAATTTTCTACCAAAAAAGATCACTTTTCAATAAAATATAGAATAGTTAAATTTGTAGTTAAAAAAATTGATTTTTAACCCAAAACAAAAAGAATTACCTACAAAATAGTTAAATTTGCAGAAAACAAATTTTTTCAACTAAATTTATGAATCACCAACCAAAAAAAAATTTTTTTAACAAAGTAGTTCCACCTTCAACCAGGAAATATGAAAAAAATCATTAAAATTCTTTGAAATCAATTGAAATTATTGAAATGAAATGAAAATTCCTTGGAATGTTTAAAAATATCCTAAAATATTTTAAATGCTTTAAAATCTCTTGAAGTTTTTCAAAGCTCTGGAAAATTTCTTGCAATTTTAAAAATACATTAAAATATTTTGAATCCTTTAAAATCTCATACTAAATTATTGATATCAATTGAAAATTCCTTAGAATTTTTAAAATACCCTGAAATATTTCAAATCCTTTAAAATCTCATATTAAAATTCTGTCATCAATTGAAAATTTATTGCAACCTTTTAAAATTATCTCAAATTTTTCAAATCCTTCGAAATATTTTGAAATACCTAGTTTCATTGAATTGTTGTTGCATTTTTTCATGTTTAGAAGCTCATGATTTGTAAATATTAGAAATATTGTATATATTTCGTTCTGATCGAGGACAAAATAGTCCTTAGAAATTTTAAACTAAACAAATATTATAAAAATTAAGTGTTTTATTATTTATTTTAAAAGCCGTAAAATTTTATTTTCCAATTTAAAATATGAGACGAATATTTTTTTGTTTTTCATCAATTATTTTTTTCACGAACTCAAGCGAATTATTAAAAAAATTACAAAAATTTCATTTCAAAAAGTTGTATCTCCAATTCTTTAGAGTAAGTTGAAAATTTCTCCAAACTGCCAAAACAAAGTTAATTTTTAGAAAAACTGAAAAATGTATTTTACGAAAAAGGCCAACTTTAATTATCCCCTTGAATTTTTCAGATTAATAGTAATATGAAGGAGATCCTGTGAATTTCGTTCTCGTTGAACTAAGTAGGAAAATTCAAAAATTTTTAATTTCTGACCTTTATATCGTAACAATTTTAAATGAAAAAAATACTTTTCAAAAGCTTGGTGTAGTGAAAATAGAAGTAAAATAAATTTTTAACCAAGAAGAAGCTATTCTCGAAATATTTATACGTGAAAAATTACATGAAAACATTTAAATTAAATTAAAAAATTACTATAAAAAATTGTTTTCAATAAAAATTGGAATAGTTGGATTTTCACTTATAAAAATGAATTTTCGGTTAAGAAAATAAATTTTCATATAAAAACTTATTTTTCGCCGAAGAGATTAATTTTTTGCATCGAGAAACAGAGATTTTTCACAAAATACATGAAATGTCAAACGAATATTTGAATTCCTAAGGAAATTCTCCGTCTAGCACAAACAAAACCTACAATACATGTCCATCGAAAAAGATCGAATTTAAGGTTGAAAATATAAACATCGATTTAAACTTGTTCAATTTTCATAAAGCACATTAATTTTCAATTTAAAATTAAATTAAATTTAAAAATTACTATAAAAAATTTTTTTTCAATAAAAATTAGAATAGTAAGATTTTCAGTTCTAAAAATGAATTATTGGTTAAGAAAATGAATTTAAATCTAAAATTTATTTTCCGCCGAAAAGGTTACTTTTTCTCACAAAGAAACAAAAATTTTTCACAAAATACATAAAACTAATAATTTGGTTTTAAAGTTCTTCAATTTTCATGAAGGATATTAATTATCAATTTAAAATTAAATTAAATTAAAAAATTACTATAAAAAAATTGTTTTCGATAAAAATGGGTATAACAAAACATAAAACGTTGTGTATAACAGATCAATTATATTCTTCTAATGAATAAAATATGCTCCTTCTTTTGTTCTCACAAACTACACATTTCGAATTTCGTGCTCGTTTCACTTACTTCACTGGATGACCATCGACGGCGCTAAGTGTCAAAACCTGTTACGAGCCGGAATAATCGTGTGTCACAGTGAAAAGTGAGAGATTTCTTATATAAAGATTTAAATTTATCATTGAAGTCGTGCGAACTGAAGAAATTGAATATGCTC